>NC_053023.1:50517370-50626951 GCF_003073215.2 Triticum urartu
CAGTCGGAAGGCCTGAGCAGGGCCAACATGGTGGCCGCCTTCATGGAGCGCCGGATATCTCCTCTCCAAAGCCGGCCCCACATGATGTGTCAGATGAGCGGCCGCTTCGATCCAAGCCGGCTGAGCACCAGGGAGATGCCTCATGCGGAGGTGTCGTACATGGTAAATTATATCTCCAATTGCAAGCTCGCCGAGGACTGGCGATACGGCAAGGCGCCGTATTCTCGCGCCAACCCTCCGCCCGTGGTAAGCTTTCCTCGCTTTCTTCTTTTTGTTGGTAGCCGGCTTTATGATGGCCGGCTTCTGATCGGTCGGTTCTTCTTAGCAGAACCCCCTTCTTCCGCCGACAACCGGGGCAGCCGGGATAGAACGCCAGTACGCCCCCGACCGCACGGTGGACGACGTTGACGACCCGGATTTGGGGGCGGCCGCCATGGAAGATGCCGTCGTGGGGGACGACGCCGAGCCCGGAGGCACAAGGCTTACCGCCAGCTTCGAGGACTGGCCGGATGATGCCGAAGCCGAAGTCGCCCCGCGTCGCCAGCCGGCGGCCGACCATCAGGGCGAGGGCTCGTCCGCCGCGCCGGCGCACAGAAGCGCTGGGCCGCGTCAGTCCTCTTCGGCAGTCGGCCGAAGAAGTCCAAAGCCTCCACTACGGCGACCAAACGAGATGAGGCGGCCGCGAAAGCGGCCTGCTTCTGCAAGGCGGTGAAGCAGCCTCAGGCGGTCTCAGTGTAAGTTGTCGATTGCCTGGTCGCATGCTCTTCTTCATTCTCTCCTGCTCGAACATTCTTCCTAACCTTTTCCCGCTCGCTGGACAGGGCGCCGCTTTCCGTTGAGCGGGGCCCGGGCGCCTCCGTAGTTGGGCCGACTGGAGGGTCTTCGGGCTCCCACCGCGTGGACCCCCGCGCCGACCTCAGGGAGGCCACGGAGCGGAACGCCCGTGAGGCGCGGGAGGAGCATGAGGCGGCGGAGAAAGCGGCCGCCCAGGCGGCGAGGGAGCAGGCCGATGCGGCAGCCAAGGCCCAGGCGGAGGCGGCGACCGTGGAAACGGAGGCGGAGGGTTCGCGTAACCGGCCTCCGCTGCTCGCCATTCCTCTCCGAGCCGTGGCCCCTGACACCCCATTGCCCCTGGCGGAGGAAATCGTCCAAGACCCGCCGCTGATGGAGAGGAGGGAGGACCTCGTGGTATTCGCGGGGAGAGCACCGCCGGCAGCGCCAACCGGAGCGGGCCAAGGCGGCCAATCGTCAGCGGCGCCAGAGGAGCCGGCCGGGGGTGAGCCGGAGGGCGGAGCCGGCTTCGTGGTGCAGCCGGTGACGAGTCGGCGCGCAGGGGGAGGCGCCGCTCCGCCGGAGTCGCGCCGAGTCGCGGGCGCCAGCCAGTCGGCGGAGGCTCTGGAGGCGGCCAGCACCGCCACGTCAGAGTGGACTCCCAACGGGGGGACTAGCGAGCTGAATGTGGCGGCTCAAGAGGTCCGGAGCCGGCTTCAAGCTCAGGCCGCCCTGCTGCAGCAGTACACCCAGGAGTTCCTGTCGACGCGGGCTGCCATCCGGGTGTGTCTTTTATTCTTGGCCGCTTTGGTCTCTTGATTTCTTCCGTGGGGGCGCGTCAGCGCACCCACTGGGTGTAGTCCCCGAGATTCGGGCCGACTGCTGAGCAGTCGGGTCGGATCTTTCTTGACGACTACCTTATTTTTGCTTCTTGTCTGAACTTCCAGGAATATCATAACTCCCGTGCTGCCGCCTTCAACTCCCAGGCTCAGGAGTTGGGTCGGAAGACCGACGACCTGGCCGACAGCCGAAGTAAGTGCTTGATCTTGTCTGTCTCCTGTGGGGGCGCGTCAGCGCACCCACTGGGTGTAGTCCCCGAGATTCGGGCCGACTGCCGAGCAGTCGGGTCGGATCTTCCTTGATGACTTTTTCCTTATTGGTTTTTTCTTTTTGTCTTTCGTGCTTTCAGGGGCCAACGCCGACTTGAGGAGGGAGCTCGGCGAAGCGCAGGCCGCCCTTCATACCAAGGATGCTGAGTACGCTGCCTTGGTCCAGGAGCGTGACCGCCTGGCCAAGAAGTTGGCTGACTAAGAGGGGAGCCACAAGGCGGCCTTGCAGAAAGCGCAAGATAGCGAGGCCGCTCTGAAGGCAGAGTTTGAGACCGAGGCGGCGAGCTGGGCGGAGACCCGGCGAGCGCTCGATGAAGGCTTCGGCCGCATCGAGGACTTGATCGACGGTAAGCCGCCTTCCTCGCTCCTCTCCTGCCCCTTGCCGCCTGGTTTTTGGCTTAACTTGCGCTGCTGCCTATTTTCTTGTGCAGAGTACTTTCCCGGCTACTCCACCTTCGCCGCCCAAACCATCGAGGCCCACCGCGAGGCGCGCCGTCAGGCAAGGGTCAACATCGCGCCGGACGCAAATCGGACGCTTGAGGAGCAACTCTTGGCTGTCCAAGCGCGGCTGCAGCCGGCTCACTAGATGCTTCGCCGGCTCCAACGTGCCGGGGCGCAGGTGTTGGCTGCCCTCTGGCCCGGCGAGACGATCCCCTGCACCCCTAGCCGGACTGCCGACTGGCTGGAGGTCGCAGTCGGTCGCTTTGAAGCTTGGAAGGCGTCGGCGGCCCGTCTTGGAGCCGGGCGGGCGTTGGAGTTCGTTCGAGCTTGGTACCCAGGGCTGAACCTGGACCAGCTGCGCACTTGGCGGCTGGAGGCCGACGCGGAGCTGGAGGAGGTGCGGCCGGCTATCGCCCAGCGTGCTTCGACGATCGCCGAGTGCACCGACATCAGTGTTTTTGCACATGAAATCAATGATGACGGCGTTGCCCAGCCGGAGGAGTGGTTCGGGCTGAACCCGGCGGTGGGCGAGGACTCGGCAGAGGAGATCGCCTCCAGCGACGAGGGAGTGGATGACGAAGAAGAGGACGGTGAAGACGTCGAGCCAGCTAGTGGAACAATCGGCCGGCCTTAGGCTGACCGTGCCTCCAGCAACGAGGCGCGTGGAAGTGCGCCCTCTGCGGGAGGCGGTGATCAAGCCGAGGTTCACCAGCCGGCCACTCCTTCAGCCGGCACAACTGTCTCCGCTGACCAGCCCGGCTCGTCGGTCGCTCCGCCAGCTTGACCTGCCGTCCTTATTTTTCCTGCTTGTTGCCTTTTGAACAATCTTTATTAAGCTTTCGCAGTTCCACCCACTGGGGGTGTATCCAAACTATGTTGAATGCTGGCCTCTTGGAGGTCTTTTATGTAAATATTATTATGTGCATGTTTGGTTTCCATTCGCATATGCTTTTTATCCTTAGGCTTTTTCCTTTGCCGCCGTCCCTCTTTGGGGAGGCAAGTACTCGAGCTTTCTTGGATTGAAGTGAAGTGAATGGAAACCGGCCGGCCGGCTACTCTGGTAGTCGGTCGGTGGTAGGCGGCAAACCGGCTTTTGTTATATTGGTCCGTTGGTCCCTGGCCATTTTTCGTGTGGGCATCCTTTCCTCCTTTTGACTCTTGCCAGCCGGACAGCCGGTTCTTCGAACTGCGACTTCGGCAAGAGCTAAGCCTGGGTGTCGGCACACTACTTGTCTGACCGCGGGTAGGACTTCTAATATAACTCCAGTCGGCCAGTCCCCGGGCCGACTTGTCGAACCCGGTGTCGGACGGAACAAGTAAATGAAATGACAAGGTCATAAGCGTGATACTTTTCATTCATAGATAAAAGATGGCAGTCCCCGAGCTCTCCTCGGGGGGCCTATTGTCTCGTACTTAGTACAAAAGTTAGCGTGATACATACTGCATTTCAACTGTAAAATCTTTGAAGGAGGTTGGCGTTCCATGGTCGTTCCGACTCCTTGCCGGAGTCGTCTCTCTTGCGTGCCTTCGGCTTCTGCGCGTCGATTAGGTAGTAGGAGTCATTGCCTAGAGCCCTGCTGATGACGAAGGGGCCCTCCCAAGGGGCCGAGAGCTTGTGCTGGCCGGCTGTTCGCTGGATCAGCTGGAGCACAAGATCGCCCTCTTGGAAAGATCTTGGCCTGACCTTCCGACTGTGGTAGCGGCGCAAACCCTGCTGGTAGATGGCAGACCGGCTGAGGGCT
The DNA here is from genome assembly GCF_003073215.2 of Triticum urartu. Taxonomy (NCBI): domain Eukaryota; kingdom Viridiplantae; phylum Streptophyta; class Magnoliopsida; order Poales; family Poaceae; genus Triticum; species Triticum urartu. Next base: position 50,521,434 of record NC_053023.1, read on the forward strand.
AACAGCCGGCCTTCTTCCAGCAGGTCAACACCGTCTTCTCGTGCTTCCTTGGCCTCCGCCTCCGTGTACATGGTTACTCGAGGCGAGTCGAACTCGATGTCAGTTGGGATGACCACCTCGGAACCATACACAAGGAAGAAAGGGGTGAAGCCGGTTGACTTGTTTGGTGTAGTGCGCAGACTCCAGAGGACAGCCGGCAGCTCATCGAGCCAACAGCCGGCTGAACGCTCCAGTGGTACGACTAGTTGGGGCTTGATGCTGGAGAGGATGAGGCCGTTGGCTCGCTCGACCTGGCCGTTTGACTGCGGGTGGGCGACGGACGCTAAGTCCAGCCGGATACCTTGGGTTGCGCAGAAACGTGCCAAGGCTCCTTTGGCAAAATTTGTGCCATTGTCGGTGATGATGCTGTGCGGCACGCCGTACCGAGTTGTTATGTCGGCGATGAATGTCACAGCAGTCGGCCCATTCAGCTTCTTGATCGGCTTTGCCTCAATCCACTTGGTGAATTTTTCCACGGCGACGAGCAAATGCGTCATGCCGCCGCGCGCCGTCTTGAATGGGCCCACCATGTCCAGTCCCCAAACGGCGAAGGGCCAGGTGAGGGGAATGGTCTTGAGTGCCGAAGCCGGCATGTGTTGTTTGGAGCTGAAGAGTTGGCACCCTTTGCAATATTTAACTAATTCTTTGGCGTCATCCAAAGCAGTCGGCCAGAAGAAACCATGGCGGAAAGCTTTGGCGACGAGCGATCTTGAAGCCGCATGGTGGCCGCATTCTCCTTGGTGAATGTCTCTGAGGATTGCAATGCCCTTCTCTTGCTCGACGCACCGTTGGAGGACTCCAGTGACACTGCGCTTGACGAGTTCTCTGTTGACGATTGTGTATGCTCCGGCTCGATGTTGGACTTGTCTTGCCTCTGTTTCGTCAGTCGGCAGATCTTGGTTTACTAGGAAGTTGAGGATGGACTGAGCCCATGACGGAGCCGCGACTTCTCCTACTGCCAATGTGGCTACTGCCACCAGGGTGGGCGGGCTGGGTGGTGAGATGCTGGAGTCGGCCGCCGGCTGTTGTGTTGGTGCAGTCCCCGGGCCGGCTACTGCAGTCCCCGAGCTGGCTACTGCAGTCCCTGAGCCGGGTGTGGCAGTCCCCAAGCCGGTTGCTGAAGTCCCCGGGCCGACTACTGAAGTCCCGGGGTCGCCTTCTTGGTTCTTCGAGCCGGACCCGGCCGCGTCGGGGTCAGGCGGTACGAAGATGGAATCGGACTCTGGAGACGTCTTGATGGACGGCTGATGAGGCGTTGTAGAGCGACGCCGGTTGGTATTGCTTGCCGGGTGGAGCCTATTCGAGCCAGGGCATCGGCTGGCTCGTTGCCGGCTCGCGATACGTGGAGGAACTCGCATCCTTCAAAGTATCCGCTGAGTTGTTGGACCAGGAAGCGGTAGCTTGCCATATTTGCGTCCTTGGCGTCCCAGTCGCCGGATGATTGCTGAACCACCAAGTCTGAGTCGCCATAACATAGGATCCGGCGGATGCCGAGTTCCTTGGCAAGCCGGAGCCCATGTATGAGTGCCTCGTACTCGGCTACATTGTTGGAGGCGGCGAAGTGAATCTGCAGCGTGTATCTGAGCTTGTCGCCTTTGGGAGAGGTAAGGACGACGCCGACTCCCAAGCCGGTGCGCATCTTGGATCCGTCAAAGTGCATGCGCCAATGGGTGGAGTCGGGAGCCGGCGGCAGGTACTGGGTCTCGGCCCAGTCGACGAGGAAGTCAGCCAGAGCTTGGGACTTGATGGCGGTGCGGGGCTGGTAGAAGATTGTGTAGGGGGCCAGCTCGATGGCCCATTTCGCCACCTGGCCGGATGCGTCCCGGCTGCCTATGATCTCGGCCAGCGGGGCGGTGCATACGACCGTGACGGGATGCTCTTGAAAGTAGGGCTTCAGCTTCTTGGCGGTGAAGTACACGCCGTAACACATCTTCTGGTAGTGCGGGTAGTTTTGCTTTGAAGCGGACAACACCTCGCTCAAATAATACACTGGCCTCTGGACTGGCTGGGCTCGGCCTTCTTTTGGGCGTTGGACTACGATGACGGTGCTGACCACCCGGCTGGTTGCGGCAATGTAAAGGAGCATGGGCTCTTTCTTAGTCGGCGCCGCTAGGACAGGCGGCGTGGCCAGCATCTTCTTCAGCTCGTGAAAAGCTTGGTCGGCCTGGTCGTTCCACTCGAAGTGAGTGCTCTTCTTCATGAGGTGGTAGAGGGGGAGAGCTTTCTCTCCGAGCCGGCTGATGAAGCGGTTCAAGGAGGCCAAGCATCCGGTGAACTTTTGGATGTCTCGAAGCTTGGTGGGGATCGCCATTCTCTCGATGGCCTTGATCTTCACCGGGTTGCATTCGATGCCGCGTTCGGAGACCAGGAAGCCTAGGAGCTGGCCGGCTGGCACTCCGAACACGCATTTCTCGGGGTTGAGTTTGATTTGGAACCGGCGTAGGTTCTCAAACGTTTCTTTGAGGTCTTCCAGCAAGGTGCCGCGCTTCTCCGTCTTCACCACAATGTCGTCCACGTAGACGTGAGCGTTTCTGCTGAGTTGCTTGAGGAGGCACTTCTGCATGCAACGCTGAAAAGTGGCACCGGCATTTCTCAAGCCGAATGTCATAGTCAGGTAGCAGAAGGCTCCAAATGGCGTGATGAAGGCGGTCTTCAGGCGGTCGTCCGGATCTAGCCTTATCTGGTGATATCCTGAGTAAGCATCCAAGAAACTCAACAGCTCGCATCCGGCCGTGGAGTCTATCACTTGGTCAATCCTCGGCAGGGCAAAGGGATATTTAGGGCAGGCCTTGTTGAGGCTTGTGTAGTCTATACACATGCGCCACTTGTTGTTCTTCTTCAACACGAGGACCGGGTTGGCAAGCCACTCTGGAAAGAAAACTTCCATAATGAAGCCGGCTGCCAAAAGCCGGGCTATCTCCTCCCCCACAATCCTTCTCTTTTCCTCTAATAGTCGGCGGAGGGGCTGCTTGACTGGTTTCGCGTCTCTTCGGACGTTTAGTTTGTGCTCGGCGAATTCCTTCGGAACACCCGGCATGTCCTTGGGGGACCATGCGAAGATGTCCCGATTCTCACGGAGGAAATCGGCGAGGTCGCCTTCCTATTTGCTGTTCAGGCTTGCCCCGATGATGGCAAACCTTTCGGGGTGCTCGGGGTCAAGGGGTATCTTCTTGGTTTCTTTGGCCGGATGGAAAGATCCTTGGGCATCACACTCCTTGGGTTTGGAGGACTGGTTCGGCTGCTTGCTGATCAGGGCCACGACCCGGTCCAACATCTTCTTCTCTTCGGCAATCACAAGGGACTCGGCCAGCCGGCTGCTGGCGGCAGCGCACTCGGAAGACTTCTTGTAATCGCCGGCTACGGTGATGACGCCCTTGGAACTTGGTATCTTCATCTTGAGGTATGCATAGTGGGGAACTGCCATGAACCTGGCCAAGGCGGGTCGGCCAAGCAGTGCGTGGTAGGGGCTCTCCAGGTCCACCACTTCAAACCAGATCGCTTCCCGGCGGAAATGCTCCTTGTCCCCGAAAAGTACATCAATCTTGATCTTGCCAATGGGGGCGCAGGACAGGCCGGGTACGATGCCATGGAACACTGTCCGAGTAGGCATGAGTTGCTTTGTCTTGACATTCAGCTTCTCCAGGGTGTCACGGTACAGGATGTTGATGCTGCTCCCGCCGTCTATCAGCACACGGGAGAAGCGGGCAGCGCGTCTGTCCGTCGCGAGGGTGGCTTCCAGGACCAACGCATAAGAGCCGGGAGACGGCATCACCTCTGGATGGTCGGCCCGGCTCCAGCTGATGGTTTTTTCTGACCAATGCATGTGTCCGGCGGGGCTGGCAGCAACCATGCTGACTTCCTGGTGCTCTCGGCGTTTGCTGCGCCGGTCTTCGGGTTGGCTTGTAAAGATGATGTAGGTTGCTTGCTCGTCGGGGAATTCGTCGTGCATGGCTCCGACTACGGGTCGAGCGGCCGGAAGCGGCGGAGCCGGAGGCGGCGGGCCGGCAGGCGGAGGCGGCGCGAGCCCCTCGCCTTTGGAGATTCGGGTGAGCCAATGGCACTTCCGGGTTGTGTGGTTGGACGGCTTCGCGCCGCTATGGAATTTGCACGGGGCGTCGAGAGTTTGCTCGTAGGAGAAAGCCGGCTGCCAAGCCGGCCGGCCGCCCTTGGGTTTCTTGGGCGCGGGCCGCCCTTCGGGCGGCACGTCTTCGACCGTGGCCACCTGCCGACTGGCGGGAGGCGGCGCGGGGCCCTTGCGTTTGTGGTCGTTCGACTGTGGGCGTCGGCCGGAATCCCCAGCCGGCGTCTTGGGCGCCGGGTTGAGTACTTTCCTGGACGTGTCTACCCGGAGCTTGGTCTTCATCGAAGAGTCGGCAGTGGCGTATTTGTCTGCTATGTCCAGAAGCTCGTCGAGGGTAGTCGGCTCGTCGCAGAGGAGCTTGTGCTTGAGGAGGGTACCTTCTCGGCACCCGGCAGTGAAGTATTCGATGGCTTGCACCTCGTGCACCCCCTCGCAAGAATTGCGTAGCTCGGCCCAATGCGTGAGGTAGTCGCGAGTGGACTCGGCTGGGCCTTGTACGCACAAGGAGAGCTGTCTGGGCTTGGGAGCCCGCTTGTAGCTGCTGGTGAAGTTGCGGACGAAGGCTTCTGTGAAATCTAGCCAGCTGTTGATGCTGAGAGGCTTGAGGCTGTTGAGCCAGGTTCGCGCCGTGCCTTGCAGCATGAGGGGCACGTACTTCACGGCAACACGCCGGTTGCCGTTGGCTATGCTGACCGCCGTGGAGTAGTCGATCAACCAATCTTCCGGCTTCACGGAGCCGTTGTACTTGGGCGTGTCTCTTGGGAGCGAGAACCCTTTGGGGAAAGGCTCGTCGCGGATGCGGGGGCCAAAACAAGGCGGGCCGACATCGTCTTCTTCTTCCAGCGCCAGGGATCGTGCCAGGCGGTCGATCCGATGGCGGGCGTCGTTCTCGCCGATTCCTTCGCGGCGACCTAGTCGGCCGCTGAGAGTCGGGTGCACCACTGGCGGCGGGGTGGGATATCTCTCTCCACGGGGCCGAGGCGGAGGCGGGTTGCCCCGCCATTCCATGGCTCGGGGGTGGCCGTCCGCATCTCGCTCGATGGAGATTCGGGTCCGGCTTCGGCTGTCCGCCGGCTCTTTCTCGCGCCGCGCGCGGGCGTTGCTCGTAGTCGGTGTCCGGGACGTCGCGCCGTGATCTCGGCGCGGGGGAGGGCTTCCCGCGCGGGCGTCGGCTTCGTGCCGCCGCGCGGCCGCGTCAATCAGTTGCTGGATGCGCCGGGTCATGTGGGGGAGTTCTTCGGCCTCCAAGCCGTCCAACTCGTCCACGGCCGCCTGGGCGGCACGCAGGTTCTCGAGCGGAGTGGCATAGACCGGGCGGTCGACTCCCAGCGTGTCGGCGATGACGGCGCCGCGTTGCTTGACAATGCCAGCCCGGCTTGGCCCGCCCGGGGCCGGCGTGCCGAAGGCGGCGCGGTCAGCTTCGCGCTGGTAGGCCTCAGTGAGGCGTCTCACGGAAGCCAGCCTCCGGCCCTCTGCAAGGAGGGCGAGGCGGCGCGCCTCCAGCGCTTCATCGTCGGCATCGGCCGGGAGGGGGGTGGACAAGTCGTGGGTTGCCGCGTGCGGGGCGTCGTGGGCGCTCTCGTCGGCCGGGCCGCCGTGGCCGATGACCATCACTTCGGTGGTAACAGCATCGCGGCCGTCGGTCCGAGGAAGCGGGTCGTTGTAGATCGCGACGTTGGTGGGGAAGGTGTCGAAGGAGGCCGTGTCGGAGTCGACAGGCATCGGGTCGGTGGAGCCAACCGACTCCAGATCCGCAGCGGGCTCGCTGGAGACATGGAGCTGGCCGAGGAGATTGGCGAGGTGGTCGGTGCCCGCATCGGAGGCGAGCTCGTCGGAGATGAGGGTTTCGTCGAGGAGATTGGCGAGGCTGCTCGCCGCGTAGATGCTGGTGACGCCTTGCAGCGCGTCGTGGCAAGCGCCATCGGGCGTGCCGGGCTGGCTACGCTCGCTGGGGAGGAAGAGGGTTCCCGTCCAGAACAGGTCTCCGGACGACGGTGCACCTAGCCCCACGGTGGGCGCCAAATGTCGGGTGGTAGGTGCGACATATGCCAACGGGTGGCTTATCATTGTGGGAACCAGTAAGACGTCGCCGGTGCCTGGAAACGGGATGAGGCGAAGACATGCACGCCGGCGAATCTTACCCAGCTTCGGGGCTCTCCGTGGAGATAACACCCCTACTGCTGCTCTGCGGGGTCTCCGCATGATCACTAGATGGACAAGTAGCTACACAATGCTCCTTGAGCTGTTCGGTGGGAGGAGGAAGAAGGCACGGCTAGCTTGCTTCTTCTCCTTGCATGGTGTCTAAAACTAGCTGGGTGTCTAACCCTTTACATGGGTGCCCTGGGGGGTTTATATAGGTCTACCCCCGGGAGTACAATGGTAATCCGACTGGGCATGGAGCCCAGCCGTCTGTGACTGCGCTCGTCGGCTTCTGCGCCGGCCGCTGGGGCCCGCCGACTAGTGGGTCCCGCCGGCAGCCGGCCCCTTGGTCGACAGGCAGGCCCCACTGTCCAGGACCTGGTCGGCGGCTGGTTACTGTTGCTCCATCTTGGTGACGTGGGCTTCGTCGTGGTAGGTGTGGCTACAGTGCCACCGCCCGACGGGCGATCGCTGTAGCCCCACCGCGTCTTGTCTCCTTAATGGGGCGTCTCCTTCGAGGGAGGCGGCAAGCTGGCTGCGGGGAGCCGGCTCCGTCTTGGGCCGACTAGGGGAGGCACGGCCGCCTTCGGGTGTCTCTCTGCCCGAAGGGGCCCACCGCCCGTGGACCGCGCTGGTAGTCCGTCGTGGATGGCGTCAGGATCGGCATGGCAACAGTGTTGCGCTGGGCGGGTCATGGTCACCCGTACGACACACTTTGCCGATCGTGCTCCGGGATTTGGGGGTGGCAGGCTTTACTGTAGCCACCCCCCATCTAATCGCCGCTAGGTGGATCCAAACTTTGAGGGTACGGTCTCGACCGCTCTATGGGAGCCGGCTTCTTGGATTCGGCCTCCTCGCGGCCGGCTTCTTGGAGTCGGCCTCCTTGTGGCTGGCTTCTTGGAGTCGGCCCTCCCATGCCTTTCTTCATGAGGGCTAAAGTCGGGCCGCCTTCCGAAAGTCGGCCTGGGTGACAGCCAGCAAGGGGAAGGCGGCCCCACATCTTGGATTCTCGAGAGCCGGACGGGCTCGTAATTTTTTCAGAAGGGCCAGGGGAAGCCGGCTGGGCTACCCATGGCTATTATCTCCGACACATTTCTGATTACAGACCTGTTTGTCGCGTATCACACACATCTTGATATATTGAACCATTTCTGTTCTCTTGTCTCAACGCAAACAGTTCATCCGAGTGAACCGCATGCCATATATCGCACACACCTTGATTTGGTTGACCGTTTCTTTTGTGTTGCCTAATCACAAACAGTTCATCCGAGTGAACCGTAAGGCGTATATCACACACGCCTTCATCTGGCTGCCCGTTTCTTTTGTATTGCCACATCGCAAGCAGTTAATTGAACTGAACCTTATGCCCAGCATCGCACACACAACTATAATCTGAACCGTGTTTGATGCATCCTCCATCGCAAACGTCTTGCACCTTTTTTGACGCTTTTTTACACGGCCGTTTGCGATTGTGGCATCGCACACAGTTTCATCGAGGGGTATCTGATTGTAGTGTCGCATTAGCAGCAACCTGTAGTAGTGAGTGCTCATAGTAGCGCCTAGGTATTTGATACTGCTTCGGTTGCTCATATTTGTAACTCGAAACATGAGTTGTAGAATAAATGGAGACTAGTTAATGGCGAGGTGACGATGTGTGTGATACGTCTCCAACGTATCTACTTTTCCTCACGCTTTTCCTCTTGTTTTGGACTCTAATTTGCATGATTTGAATGAAACTAACCCCGGACTGACGTTGTTTTCAGCAGAACTACCATGGTGTTGTTTTTGTGCAGAAATAAAAGTTCTCGGAATGAAACGAAACTTTGCGAGGACTTTTTATGGAATAAAAGAGGATTTTTGGAGCCAAGACCTACCGGAGAGGGGCCCCTAGGTGAGCACAACCAACCATGGCGCGCCCCCTCTCCTGGCGCGCCCAGGTGGGTTGTCCCCACCTGGTGGCCCCGCAAACCCTGATTCTGACACTATAAAATCACATATTTTCAGAAAAAATCAGGGAGAAAGAATTATCGCATTCCACGAGACGGAGCCGCCGTCACCTCCTGTTCTTCATCAGGAAGCCAGATCTAGAGTCCGTTTGGGGTTCCGGGGAGGGGGTTCTTTGTTCTTTATCATCACCAACCCTTCTCCATCGCCAATTCCATGATGTTCCCCACCGGGAGTGAGTAATTCCTCCATAGGCTCGCTGGTCGGTGAGGAGTTGGATGAGATTCATCATGTAATCGAGTTAGTTTTGTTAGGGCTTGATCCCTAGTATCCACTATGTTCTTAGATTGATGTTGCTATGACTTTGTTATGCTTAATGCTTGTCACTTTGGGCCCGGGTGCCATGAACTCAGATCTGAACCGTTTATGAATTCATCATTATATCCATGTTTTAGATCCAATCTTGCAAGTTATAGTCACCTACTACGTGTTATGATCCGGCAACCCCAGAGTGACAACAGTCGGGCCCACTCCCGGTGATGACCGTAGTTTGAGGAGTTCATGTATTCACTATGTGTTAATGCTTTGTTCCGGTTCTCTATTAAAAGGAGGCCTCAATGTCCCTTAGTTTCCAATATGGACCCCACTGCCACGGGAGGGTAGGACAAAAGATGTCATGCAAGTTCTTTTAATAAAGCACGTATGACTATTTACGGAATACATGCCTACATTATGTTGACGAACTGGAGCTAGTGCCGTATCACCCTAGGTTATAACTGTCACATGATGAATATCATCCAACAAGTCACCGATCCAATGCCTACGAATTTATCTTATATTGTTTCTGCTAAGTTACTACTGCTATCGTTACTGTTGCACTTGCTACAAAATTACTGCTATCACTATTACCGTTACCGTTGCTGCTTTCACTACTATCAAAACTATCATACTACTTTGCTAACGATCACTTCGCGGCAGATAATTAATCTCCAGGTGTGGTTGAATTGACAACTCAGCTACTAATACCTTCAAATATTCTTTGGCTCCCCTTTTGTCGAATCTATAAATTTGGGTGAATACTCTACCCTCAAAAACTGTTGCGATCCCCTATACTTGTGGGTTATCAAGACCTTGTTCTGGCGCCGTTGCCGGGGAGCATAGCAATATTTGTTGAATCACTTGGGATTATTATCAATTTATCACTATGAAGAATCTGAAGGATGCTAAGACTAAGATATTTCCCTCAAAGATGAGGGGAGGTAAGGAACTGCCATCCAGTTCTTTTAGATTCACCTTGTGTTATAAGTAGATTTGCAACACCACCACATGCTATCAATTCTAACACGTCGCAAGTTATTGATGATGCTACTTCTACTATGAATGATGCTTATGATGATGCTAGTACCTTTCTTGATAATGATGTGCCACTTGGTGAATTTCTTGATGAACAAATTGCTAGAGTAATACAACATGATGTTGTTGAATCTGATGATGATCTTGAAACTGAAACTCCTGAAACACCTGCTAGTACTAGCCTTTCTAGATATGAATTGCCTAAGGTACCGGAAGGTTATGTTTGAATGAGTAGACAACTAGAGATATTCTTGGTTGTAAGGATAGAGATGATCTAGAGAAATTACTGTGCCAGTATAAAGAAAAATCTCTGAATGCTAGAATGAAGTATCATCCTAAGTTTGCTACTTCACCTATCTTTATTGATGATATGGATTATGAATTCTTTGTCGACACAGAGTTAATTACTTTTGTTGAATCTCCTTTCCATGGTTATGAAATTGAAACTGTTGTGACACATCTTACTAAGTTGAATGATATAGACACCCTTTTTACTCATGATGAGAAAACTCACTATTACTTTATTCTCAAATTATTTCCTTTCTCATTAAAGGGTGATGCTAAAGCTTGGTACAATACTCTTACTCCTGGTTGTGTGCGTAGTCCCCAGGATATGATTTATTACTTCTCTGAAAAATATTTTCCTGCTCATAAGAAACAAGCTGCCTTACAGGAAATATTTAACTTTTTGCAAACTAAAGAAGAGAGTCTCCCACAAGCTTGCACTACTACAGGATGCTGCTAACGCGAGACTACAATCAAAGACCCTTCAACGAAACTATGTGCGATGCCATGATCGCACCCGGTGGTGTAAAAAACCTGTCAAAAAAGGTGCAAAACGTTTGCAATGGAGGATGCATCAAACACGGTTCAGATTTTAGTTGCGTGTGTGATTCAGGGCATATGATTCAGTTCAATTAACCATTTTTGATTAGGAGGAACAAAAGAAACGGGCAGCCATATGAAGGTGTGTGCGACGTACAACATACGGTTCACTCGGATGAACTGTTTGCGATTAGGAAACACAAAAGAAACGGTCAGCCAGATGAAGGTGTATGCGATATACGGCATGCGGTTCACTCGGATGAACTGTTTGCGTTGAGACAAGAGAATAGAAACGGTTCAACTTAACAAGACGTGTGTGTTGTGCAATGGGATTGCATACAGAACAACAACAACACACACACACACACACACTTATAAGGACATGCTTGCATAACCAAATTAAACACCCAACATTTTTCCACACACCAATAAAGTAAACTATATATTGCATGCATGATTAACTAGCATAAACGATCATCTGATCATCATCTACTTCTTGTGATGCTTACTTTGCTTGTGGCTCGATCCGGGCTCGTCGATTTGGGTAATGAGGCACTTCCTCATGTAAACGATCCGCCTGTGCATCTAGTAGCATGTGTACACGCTCTTGGCCGCGAACCTGAGGTGAGGTTCATCCAGTTGCCGCATCCAGGCCCTGTGCCAGGATAGGGGACTTGTTCTCTGGGCATCCTGCTTCATCTTTTCGTAGTAGGGGTCGATGGTGGCCAAGGCGAGTTCGACCAGGGAGTCCTTCGTGCTGCCCTAGACCCTGTAGTGGTCACAGATTTCGACAAGGTTCTTGTAGGCCAAGCCCGTAACACTGAGTGAATTTACATCGTCTTTGGTTTCCACCATGGCGAACTTGTAGTCGGTGCTGTTGACAAACCTGTTGAAACCGTCGCAAGGCTCTGTGGCCATGCAGTAGTGGTAGATGAGGACATGATGGCGCATGCACAACTGGGCAACGACAACCTTCTGATCTATGTTGGGATGACCGGTGGTGTACTGGAGGTTGATGCCGACCACCTTGTACTTGTCTCGAGCAAGCAACTGCTCAACGCTGTTGATGTAGTCGTCCACCATGGCCGGGTCGATGGTGTACACCACCGAGAGATCCATATCCCTCGCGTGGGTCTCCACTCTATGCTCGCCGACCTCCATTAGAGCACCGCTGGACATCCCCTCTCTATGTGTCGTTGTGGGTGTGCTTGTTGTGTTGTGGGGCGCGATCGAAAGGTTGAAGAGACTAAGGTTATAATGGTCGCGGGAATTAAAGGGGAAGACGGAAGGCCAGGAAAATCGGCATGCCCTGATTGCAGTTCTAATTGGCAGCGCGTAACGCCATCGTGCCACACGTAACTGCATCGCGTGGCAAGGCCCGCGGCGCAACCGCATGCATACGGGGCCCCTGACGTGATCATGCGCACGCCCAACCGTTGGAAGAGTGCGCGCGGAGGGACACGAGCAGAGCGCTCCGCGGTCGCCTCAACGGCGAGCAACCATATATATAGCAGTTGAACTTGCAAGGAATAATGGTCCACAAGCTGAGCGCGCCTACGGACGTGAGCAGAGCGTGCCAACGGACGCGAGCAGAGTGCGCCGCGGCGCCTAACAGCAAGCACATCGCGCTGCGGCGCCTAACAGCGGGATAGACCTTCATTCAAGCCAATAAAAATAAGACTAGAACGGACATGTTTGTATGGAGTAAAGGGATCGCACATGTCTGTATTGACTGGAACGAGAATGCAATAGCAAAATAAGAATTAAGGCCACGATGATGCGGTCGCAGTGGTGGTCACAGGAGGCAAGAAGAAAGATGCATCCATCAACATACGACCTCCTCCTCCTCAACTTAGTGCGCCGGCCGAGCCACCGACCGGCAGCTAAGGAGCGGCGGCTTTTGTGGCGAGGTCAATGTGCTTCTCAACAAAGGCATCCAAGGCTTCCAGCCGACTAAAGAAGGCCAACGTCGTAGCATCCTCACTAGCCTTGTAGATACCTATGTACACAATTCGCTCATACACATGGATGTGTAGGTCGACGGTTTCTTGAAGGGCGAGGTGCCTCGCGGCGAGCGCGACCTCCAGGTGGACATTCTTCATGGCTTCGGTGGGCAATCACAGGGCCACTAGTGCTTGAAAGAGGTTTTGACCATGGAGGCCCATTAGGGTGCAGGCAATGAGGAGCCCGGGCGCGCGGGCTGGAGGAGTATGGCGATGTCGTCCGCGAGCTTCTTGACGACGGTGAACCTATTGGTGATGCGAACAATCATCTGGTCCAACTAAGAGTCGTAGCTGGCGTCGACGGCGGCCATCCACCAGCCGGTCGCCAACACCGTATGGAGACGATCCACGGTGCCATGTGATACGTCCATTTTGCATCATGCTTTTATATCGATATTTATTGCATTATGGGCTGTTATTACACATTATGTCACAATACTTATGCCTATTCTCTCTTATTTTACAAGGTTTACACGAAGAGGGAGAATGCCGGCAGCTGGAATTCTGGGTTGGAAAAGGAGTAAATATTAGAGACCTATTCTGCACAACTCCAAAAGTCCTAAAACTCCACGGAAGTCAGTTTTGGAATATATTAAAAATATTGGGCAAAGAAAGCACCAGAGGGGGGGGGGGCACACCCTGTCCACGAGGGCGGGGAGCGCGCCCTACCCCCTGGGCGCGCCCCCTACCTCGTGGGCCCCTGGCAGGCCTCCGGTGCCCATCTTTTGCTATATGGAGTCTTTCGCCCTGGAAAAAATCAGCAGGAAGCTTTCGGGACGAAGCGCTGCCGTCTCGAGCCGGAACCTGACGAAACAAATCTAGGGCTCCGGCGGAGCTGTTCTGCCGAGGAAACATCCCCCCGGGAGGGGGAAATCATCACCATCGATCCTCTCATCGGGAGGGGGTCAATCTCCATCAACATCTTCACCAGCACCATCTCATCTCAAACCCTAGTTCATCTCTTGTATCCAATCTTTGTCCCAAAACCTTAGATTGGTACCTGTGGGTTGCTAGTAGTGTTGATTACTCCTTGTAGTTGTTGCTAGTTGGTTTATTTGGTGGAAGATCAAATCTTCAGATCCTTTATGCATATTAATACTCCTCCGATTATGAACATGAATATGATTTGTGAGTAGTTACGTTTGTTCTTGAGGACATGGGAGAAGTCTTGCTAGAAGTAGTCACTAGCAAACATGCTCGTGCATTGCAACAGTAGAAAAAAATATCATACACCCAAGTCCAATAAGCATGGCTCAAGACCCTCTCCTGCCACCCGCAGATCCATGCTTCGCTACACAGCAAACATCATGAAGCTATGCGATTGACAGAATGAGCAAAGCGGAGTTCCTGGCGTGGCTTCATCTCAATAGTGTCGGCAAGGGCAGTGATTTTTGAAAATTCTACTAATAATTATTTATTTGTCCATCTCCAGCTCTCGGACCACGTATTCCATGAGGTCCAACATGATGGAGCCGAAACAGAGCATGTACATGACCACCTCAGGCATTACACCACATGAGGGTCATAGACGCGAAGACCACGGCAAGGGAGAGGTCCAATGGAAGAGGAGAGCGATCGTGCATGCAAAAATAATTTGGTGGAGATTGCACGTAAGCCTCCTCCAGTATGTACCACCTTTCGTCTATCACCAGTTGTTCAACCTACCATCTGGTGTCCCGCACTTGTCACTCGGTTCCCTCTGCTAGCATGCATCGGCATGATCGCAACTCCTCCTGGCTTTAAGCTCGCGACAGTCTCCTCTAACATTTCTAAGCTCTCGTGTTGCTCTGCATAATAGTTCAATTCAAATGGGGTGAACAAATAGATCGGTCCAGCGTTAGTCTGGTTTAGAGATCAGAAACAACTTTTGAAAATGAGCTCAAACTGGCTGTTGAAAGTTTGCACGCAGAAATTAAAAGAGAAGCCAATGTAAATTAAGTATAATAAAGGAGAATCCATTTAACAATAAGGTTTACCTTGGTTTCCATCTATGCTCACAAAATGTCATAATGCTGCTGCTCCATATAACACAAACTCTGGTTAGCTGTTACCAATGAGAAAGAACATTGGGATTGAAACACCTATTATTTGGCACATGAAACTATTTAGAGTGGTGGTGGAAAGTAGAGAAATTGTATACTATTCTTTAAAAAGAACTACATGGTTCGCTTAGTACTCTATTTTTATTCGTTTAATTAAAGATATGAATATGAGTCACAGGCATCATAGTTTATGCACACATGGCCGCAACTTCAGTAATCATGCAAACACCAAAAGATGCGTTGTGAAATGATAAATGAATGCATGATGAAGGTGTTCACATGGATGTCCAAAAGTGAAACGCATAGCAGTTTAATCCAGCTGTCTTTGTAACCATATTGAAACAAAACTGATGAGGTATTTGGGCGCAGACAAATAGAAGGGTTTGCCCATCGTACACACTATCCATAGGCTCCTGCCAAGGTCTTGTCCTTCATTGATTACATCGGACAGATTGGTAGCCAAGATCGGTTTATCAGGTTCCACCATGTTAATCAGTGAGTTGGAGCTCATAGACGTAGCTGGTTCACTCGAGTCAACAAAAACAATGGTAATCTCATGCAAAAAAAGACGGTTAGGTAACAACACAAAATGATCAACATGTGTATATACGTAAAACAAGCATTGCAGGTTCTACCTTCTCTCAGAATTGAAGCCTTGGCAATAAGAATCTGAGAAAAAAATGATCACGCATAGCAGTCAGTTACTTCCCATGAATAATCATAGATTAATGTATTAAAACTGGTTAGAAGTTAATTCTTGATTGATTCTATATGTTCATACAGAAATCGTTATCTTAGAGAAGTTAGAATTGAAACATTGGCAATAAAGCCACGAACACTTCAAGTGCATTGTCCTACATCAGTAAATAAGTTGAAGGGAAAGGACCAAAGGAACGTGGAAGGAGTGGACCTAGTTAATTAGAGAAAAGGTTAACAGTACGTGCCTTGCTAATTCCCGGAGAGAGTAGTGCAGCTCTAGCATGTCAATATCTCATCTGCCTCGAACTCAACCCTTGTAGTACCGGCTACATGAACGCCTATAGGTCTCTTCCTTGCCTCCATTGATTTATACACGGGAGCTTTGTACAGCCTCTCCTCCCCCACGCGTCTGCATACATTTTTTGTCTCTTAATAAGTTCCTTCATCGAATTTATATATGATGAACTGTCTAAACGCATCAGACTGCAATACCCTACCCGCTGTGCTCATTATTCCATGGCTGCACAGACAACACAAACGCCGGCAGAACCAACGGTGGCGTGAACCACGACCTGCATGATGTCCTTCGTTTCCCCTGTTCGGTTGGCTCCAAGCTAGACCCAACGGGCAGAACATCGGCCTCCTCTCCTCGAATCCATAGACGGTGAGCCTTGGGTCGACCTCGAGGTTAGATTTCCTCCAGGGCCATGGCAAGTGTGGTCCAGCAATGGCAGATGGCGAGCCTCTGGTCAGCTTACCTTTCACCCGGCAGATCGTGCTAGATCGTTCCGGTGCTGGAATATGAATATATCCATATGCTTATCAGTTTGTGTGATGATGGGATCAGTGATTGGGGAAGGAGAGTCAGGCGCGATGGTGGAGATGTATGTTTGGTATGCACATGACAACGAGGAGAGGAGAACGTGTCGGGGACAACCTGGTAGTTTTGCCCGCAAAAAAAAGACAACCTGGTAGTTTGATTTTTCTGGCAATAGGAGTTTCCTTTTTTTAAAGCTAGCGATCGTAGCTAGCGACCAGCACTCGGTCATAGCCTCGCAGGCAAGGGGCGACAAGCGATGTTTGAAAAAAAATATAGATGATGTTTTTCTTCACTTATAGGTGGCATATGAAGTAAATTTTGTCAACTTACAGTTATACAAATCTATTAAATCTCAGCCGTTAATTTGTATGGTTAACACAAAATCAATGGATATAAAACGATGATGTATGGAGAACAATGAAAGGCTCCTCCCTTTAATATTAGGTAAAGATGTGAATTTGGTATTCGTTCGATTATTTGATGAGATGTATGTTGTCTTTCCTCTAGTGGTGTTATATGAACGTCGACTACATGACACTTCACCATTGTTTGGGACTAGAGGAAGGCATTGGGAAGTAATAAGTAGATGATGGGTTGCTAGAGTGTCAGAAGCTTAAACCCTAGTTTACGCGTTGCTTCGTAAGGGGCTGATTTGGATCCATATGTTTCACGCTATGGTTAGGTTTACCTTAATACTTCTTTTGTAGTTGCGGATGCTTGCAATAGGGGTTAATCATAAGTGGGATGCTTGTCCAAGGAAGGGTAGTACCCAAGCACCAGTCCACCCACATATCAAATTATCGAAGTAACGAACATGAATCATATGAGCGCGATGAAAACTAGCTTGATGATAATTCCCATGTGTCCTCGGGAGCGCTTTCCTTTATATAAGAGTTTGTCCAGGCTTGTCCTTTGCTACAAAAAGGATTGGGCCACCTTGCTGCACCTTGTTTACTTTTGTTACTTGTTACCCGTTACAAATTACCTTATCACAAAACTATCTGTTACCGATAATTTCAGTGCTTGCAGAGATACCTTACTGAAAACAGCTTGTCATTTCCTTCTGCTCCTTGTTGGGTTCGACATTCTTACTTATCGAAAGTACTACGATAGATCCCCTATACTTGTGGGTCATCAAGACTCTTTTCTGGCGCCGTTGCCGGGGAGTGAAGCACCTTTGGTAGGTGGAATTTGGTAAGGAAAAATTTATATAGTGTGCTGAAATTTACTGTCACTTGTTACTATGGAAAGTAATCCTTTGAGGGGCTTGTTCGGGGTATCTTCACCCCGACCAGTAGAGAAAAGAGTTGCTCCTCAACCTACTGAACCTACTGAAAATTTATACTTTGAAATTCCTTCGGGTATGATAGAGAAACTGCTAGCTAATCCTTTTACAGGAGATGGAACATTACATCCCAATTTGCACATAATATATGTGGATGAAGTTTGTGGATTATTTAAGCTTGCAGGTATGCCCGAGGATGTTATCAAGAATAAGGTATTCCCTTTATCTTTGAAAGGAAAGTCATTGACATGGTTTAGGCTATGCGATGATATTGGATCATGGAGCTACAACAGATTGAAATTGGAATTTCATTAGAAGTTTTATCCTATGCATCAGGTTCATCGTGATCGTAATTATATATATAATTTTTGGCCTCGTGAAGGAGAAAGCATGGCTCAAGCTTGGGGGAGGCTTAAGTCAATGTTATATTCATGCCCCAATCATGAGCTCTCAAGTGAAATTATTATTCAAAATTTTTATGCTCGGCTTTCTCTTAATAATCGCTCCATGCTCGATACTTCTTGTACTGGTTCTTTTATGATGAAGACTATTGAATTAAAATGGGATTTATTGGAAAGAATTAAATGCAACTCTGAAGATTGGGATCTCGACGAAGGTAAAGATTCAGGTATAACACCTAAGTTTGATTGTGTTAAATCTTTTATGGATACCGATGTTTTCCGTGAATTTAGCACTAAATATGGACTAGACTTTGAGATAGTAGCTTCTTTCCGTGAATCATTTGCTACTCATGTTGATCTACCTAAGGAGAAGTGGTTTAAATATCATCCTCCCATTGAAGTAAAAGTAGTTGAACCTATTAAAATTGAAGAAAAGACTATCACTTATAATGTTGATCCTATTGTTCCTACCTCTTATATTGAGAAACCACCTTTCCCTCTTAGAATAAAGGATCATGCTAAAGCTTCAACTGTGGTTCGTAAGAGTAATACTAGAACACCTATACCCCCTAAGCAAATTAAAGTTGAACCTAGTATTGCTATGGTTAAAGATCTCTTGGCCGATAATATTGGTGGGCATGTTATTTACTTCTGTGATGAAGCTGCTAGAATTGCTAGACCCGATACTAAAAATAAACATAGACCTATTGTATGCATGCCTGTTATTTCTGTTAAAATAGGAGATCATTGCTATCATGGCTTATGTGATATGGGTGCTAGTCCGAGTGCAATACCTCATTCTTTATACGAAGAAATTATGCATGATATTGCACCTGCTGAGTTAGAAGATATTGATGTTACTATTAAGCTTTGCAACAGAGATACTATTTCACCAGTGGGGATTGTTAGAGATGTTGAAGTCTTGTGTGGGAAAGTGAAATATCCTACTGATTTTCTTGTTCTTGGTTCCCCACAAGATTACTTTTGTCCCATTATATTTAACAGACCCTTCTTGAATACTGTTAATGCTAAGATAGATTGCAAAAAGGATGTTGTTACTATTGGTTTAGGGGATATGTCTCATGATTTTAATTTTGCTAAATTTCATAGACAACCCTATGATGAAGAATTTCCTAGTAAAGATGAAATTATTGGGCTTGCTTCTATTGTTGTGCCTCCTAATGATCCTTTAGAACAATATTTGCTAGACCATGAAAATGACATGTTTATGAATGAAAGAAGGGAAATAGACGAAGTGTTCTTTAAATAGGGACCTATTTTGGAACACAACTTGCCTGTTGAAATTCTAGGGGATCCTCCTCCACCCAAGGGTGATCCTTTGTTTGAGCTTAAACCATTACTTGATACTCTTAAATATGCTTATATTGATGAAAAGAAGATATATCCTGTCATTATTAGTGCTAACCTTTCAGAGCAGGAAGAAGAGAAATTATTGAAAACTCTGAAGAAGCACCGTGCTACTATTGGATATACTCTTGATGATCTTAAGGGCATTAGTCCCACTCTATTCTAGCACAAAATAAAATTGGTGAAGGACGCTAAACCGGTTGTTGATCACCAACGACGGTTAAATCCTAAGATGAAAGAAGTGGTAAGAAAAGAAATACTAAACCTCTGGAGGCAAGTATAATTTATCCTATTGCTGATAGCCAGTGGGTAAGTCATGTCCATTGTGTCCCTAAGAAGGGAGGTATTACTGTTGTTCCTAATGATAAAGATGAATTGATCCCACAAAGAATTGTTACAGGTTATAGAATGGTAATTGATTTATGAAAACTAAATAAAGCTACTAAAAAGGATCATTACCCTTTACCTTTTATTGATCAAATGCTAGAAAGATTATCCAAACATACACATTTTTGCTTTCTAGACGGTTATTCTGGTTTCTCTCAAATACCTGTGTCAAAAGAGGATCAAGAAAAGACCACCTTTACTTGCCGTTTTGGTACCTTTGCTTATAGACGTATGCCTTTTGGTTTATGCAATGCACCTGCTACCTTTCAAAGATGTATGACTGCTATATTCTCTGACTTTTGTGAAAAGATTGTTGAGGTTTTCATGCATGATTTTTCCGTATATGGAACTTCTTTTGATGATTTCTTAAGCAACCTTGATCGAGTTTTGCAGAGATGTGAAGAAACTAATCTTGTCTTGAATTGGGAGAAGTGCCACTTTATGGTTAATGAAGGTATTGTCTTGGGGCATAAAATTTCTGTAAGAGGTACTGAAGTTGATAAAGCTAAAGTTGATGCTCTTGAAAAGATGCAGTGTCCTAAGGATATTAAAGGTATAAGAAGTTTCCCTGGTCATGCCGGTTTTTATAGGAGGTTCATTAAAGACTTCTCAAAAATTTCTAGGCCTCTGATTAATCTCTTACAAAAAGATGTTCCTTTTGTCTTTGATGATGATTGTGTAGAAGCATTTGAAATACTTAAGAAAGCTTTGATTTCTTCACCTATTGTTCAGCCACCTGATTGGAATTTACCCTTTGAAATTATGTGTGATGCTAGTGATTATGTTGTAGGTGCTGTTCTAGGACAAAGAGTTGATAAGAAATTAAATGTTATCCAATATGCTAGTAAAACTCTAGACAGTGCCAAGAGAAATTATGCTACTACTGAAAAAGAATTTTTAGTAGTTGTATTCGCTTGTGATAAGTTCAGACCTTATATTGTTGATTCTAAAGTAACTGTTCACACTGATCTTGCTGCTATTAAATATCTAATGGAAAAGAAAGATGCTAAACCTAGACTTATTAGATGGGTTCTCCTACTACAAGAGTTTGATTTGCATATTATTGATAGAAAGGGAGTTGAGAATCCCGTTGCAGACAACTTGTCTAGGTTGGAAAATGTTCTTGATGACCCACTCCCTATTGATGATAGCTTTCCAGATGAATAATTAGCTGTCATAAATGCTTCTCATACTGCTCCATGGTATGCTGATTATGCTAATTACATTGTTGCTAAATTCATACCACCTAGTTTCACATACCAGCAAAAGAATTTTTTTCTATGATTTATGACATTACTTCTGGGATGACCCACACCTTTATAAAGAAGGAGTAGATGGTGTCATTAGACGTTGTGTACCTGAACATGAACAGGAACAGATCCTACGCAAGTGTCACTCTGAGGCTTATGGAGGACACCACGCTGGAGATAGAACTGCACATAAGGTATTGCAATCTGGTTTTTATTGGCCTACTCTCTTCAAAGATGCCCGTAAGTTTGTCTTGTCTTGTGATGAATTTCAAAGAATTGGTAATATTAGTAGACGTCAAGAAATGCCTATGAACTATTCCCTTGTTATTGAATCATTTGATGTTTGGGGCTTTGATTATATGGGACCGTTTCCTTCCTCTAATGGCTATACACATATTTTAGTTGCTGTTGATTACGTTACTAAGTGGGTAGAAGCTATTCCAACTAGTAGTGCTGATCTGTAACATCCCAAATTTTCAATTTGGAATGTTATACATTAGATCATCATGCATACCATATTTTATTTGCTTTCGGTTTTGATCCTAGAAAATCCTAAGCAACTCAAGGACCCACGGAGAGAGTTGGGGGTTTCGTCATTTTCATATTTGAGTTTTCTCAAATTTTGAGAATAGGATCATTTGGTTTTATTTATTTTATCATCAATTATTTCTACTACAACAATATGAGAGAGGGAATAAAATGACTTTCCCAAAATATAGAAATATTGAGGATTTAATAAAAAAATCAAATAAGATTTATTTCGGAGTTTTTCTTTATTTTTATTTGAATTTAGGAAAAATATGCGTTTTTCAAAATTGCATTTAAGGCCCAAGTAAATGTTCACTTTGTCGGGCTTGATTTTAGAAGCCCGGGAAAATTTATTTTGGAAATTTTGGAGTACGTTTCATATTTATTTTTATTTCTTTTCTGCGCGTAATGTTTTAAAAAAAATTCCCGTCGCGCGCCCCGCCCCGCCGCCGAGCCGTCTCCCTCCAGGAGACCGGCCGCGCCGCCGCCGCCAGAGTCCGGCTCGGACTCGCCGCCTCACCGCCTTGCCCCCTCCCCCACGGCACCCCCCTCTTATATACCACCCCCCTCACCTCACCACACCCCGCCCCAATCCACCCGACGCCGGAGCCGCCCGATGCCGAGCCGCCCGACGCCGAGCCGCCCGACGCCGCGCGCCGCCTCCCGTCGCCGCGCCGCACCCCGCCGAACCCCGCCGCACCCCGCCGACCCCGCCGGAGACCCACCTCGCCCGCCGGAGTACCTCGCCGAGGTATAACCGCCGCCATTGCCGTTCGGTTTTAAAAAAAACCGTTTCGGTTTATTTTTTTTCCGAAACCCTAGATCGGTTTTTTGTTTTTTCTGGTTTATTTAAATAGTGAACGTTCACCGATCCGTTCGTTTTAACGAACGTGTTCACCGGTTAGTTTCTGTTAATGAACGTTCGTTCGTTTAACCGTTCGTTGTTTTTCTTTTTCGTCGGTTTATTCCGCGATTTTTCTGATCGCGATTTCTGATCCGATTTTCGTTTTAGTATAAGTTTTCGCTCGTTTATCAGAATCAGGCGATTCAAGCGCGTGGAGTTTCGTCTCGAAACCCTCTATCCGATTAATCAACTTAAACAAGTTTTTGCTACTGTAAAATTTGACTTAGATCCAGATTAGTAGAACAAAGTTGTTTTCTTTCGCCGTTTGACTTTCGTTGCTTCGTTCGATTTGTTTCTTTTTGCAAACCAGAGTTCTTAAGTTGAACTTTCTGGTTAGATCTCTTATTTTGAGTTTTACCTGTGCATTAGATGAGTACTTATTGTATGCTTGTTTGTTTGCCTGCGATAGAATACCCGGAGTGCACCGTCTGTTACTTCGAATCTCTAGGTTTCGCGGATCATCAGCAAGGCAAGTAACACTTTGATCATATCCCCTTCATACCCAGTTTTTATTGCATTAGATCAATCCTCAAACATTGCATGATTAGGATCTAATTAAATTGTGGGATGGGAAGTAGTTGAGGTAGTACCTATTACCAGATTATTATGAAACCTTTGGGAGTTACTTCTACGTTTGCTTATCATGCCATGCTATGCTAGTAGACGAGGATTGGGTGAGTGATATCCATGACAGATGTGAGATTCTTAATTAATGGTTTATCTAAGGTGGCAACTTAAACACACATCTGGGTGGATTGAGGTACCTGGGTATTCCAGGATTGCCTGTTTCTTTTTGGACCGCCACCCAGGCTCAAAGGGATCATAAGATTATTCATGCTAGAAACTTCCGTGTGCAGCCACAAGCCATTACGGGCTCTGGCATAGTTGACTAAGTCGTGCGAACTCTTATAGTGGTAGACTAGTAGATGTAGGGGATGTAGGTTGGTACGGTCTATCACATCGTAAGGTGCTAGCGCTTCCGAAAGACTATGTCTCGGTCATCCGTTTCTCAAACACCATGTAGTGCGAGAAATCAACGGAGGCGATCGAGTCTTGTGGGGAAAAGTGCGCAAACCTCTGCAGAGTGTATAAACTAATCATGGTTAGCCGTGTCCCCGGTTATGGACGTTTTGAGTATCTAGTACTTGGATATCATGTGAATCTCATCATGTTACTCTAAATTAATGTTGTTGGGTTTTTAATAATGATTACTTTAATTGGGATTGAGGATGCTGTCAACCATTCTCAATGTTTAACAACCACCATGATAGTTAAATAACTTTATTCCTTTGCAGTAGGGAAAAATTGGCTTTACGCAGAACTGTAACCATAGAGCTTTCCACCAGCCATATATGCATGTAGTATAGGCTTAATCTTTCATTATTTTCTATGTGTTACATTGCCAGCATATTCCATGTGCTGACCCGTTTTCGGGCTACAACGTTTCATGTTGCAGACTTTTCGGACAACGAGTAAGGTGCCTTTAGGTCGTGGTTCTATACTCAGTGATGCCGTTGGAGTTGATGGACTCACTTATCTTCCAAGTCTTCCACTGTTATCGTTATTAGATGGCCTTAAGCCATATTTTATTGTAATAAGTTCTCTTTGAGACATCAATGTAATAGGTGTGTGATTGCTACTCTGTTATAAATCCTTCGAAGTACTGTGTGGTGTCAGCATTACTGATCCAGGGATGACACCTGAGCACAGAGACTTGACCGTCTGAGGTCTGGTCGCTACAGAGATGGTATCAGAGCACACGCTGACTGTAGGACACGACCACTAAGCTAAAGCCCTAGTTCACTACTCTCTCCTCATTTCTGACTCCTCATCTTTTCTACTCTTTTAGGATGACGGAAGTGAGCATCAAGTTCACCCAGCCGGATGAAGATACACCCTTTGGACGACACCTGAAGGAAATCACCAAGTACCTGAACATTGGAATACCAAGCTTCACCGGGACCTACAATGCCACCTTAACTGAAGAGGAGCGCTGGATGATTTAAGTTCAAGTTCTGGGAAGGACGTTCACACCAATCACTGAGCCCATAGAATTTTCCTTTGATGCACCAACCTGGAGTCTGGGAAAGAGCATGGCAGCTCACATCACCATGGGACGCATTGGAGAAGTTTACCAAGAAGACCTCAAGGATACTATCTACCAGATTTGTGGGCACCGAGATGAACAATGGGAGATAGTTAGCACAAAGAAGGATAGATCCATTGCAGCTTTCATTCAAGAGTTGAACCAGCACATTCAACGCCAGGAGAACCAGATGTGCGTAGATATGATGGAGTTGAAGAAAGCTAAAGCCAAGATTATTGAGCTAGAAGGAGAACTGAAGGCCACTCGCAAGGACTACATGGATGAGATAGTAGCTCTAGTGAGACAAAATGGCGATCTTAAGGAGAAGATTGGAGTTTTCATGGGAAGTTCCACGCCAGGAGGAGATGAAGACGAAGATCCCACTTGTCCGGAGAACTACATCATCATCGACGACACTGATTTAGATCCTAGTGATGATGATTTCGAAGGCGAAGCTGGAGCAGATATCATGGAGTCTTCATCGGAGCAGTTTTTCTAGTAGACTACCATAACAGTAGTAGTGTTCCACCATGTATATAGCATAGTCCACACACTTTTGCGATAGTTCTAGACCGATTGTATGCTCTTGTTTGATTGAATGAAGTGATTTTGTGTGCATTTGTCTCATAAGCATTTGGGTAGTGTTTTCCCTTTAGACCTCATACTATTCTTAATTATCATCTTTTCTAAACCCTCAGATGCCTCCGAGACGTGACAATGGATTTGCTTTCCCACCTGAGCTCACTCAGTTGATCCAGCAGCAGAATGCCTTGATGCAGTTGTTAGTCCAGAACCAGAACAACAACAACAACAACAACAACCCACCGCCGCCACCACCAGTTGATCACTTGACCCGTTTCCTTAGGCTGAATCCGCCGGTGTTTTCCAGTAGCACCGAGCCGATTGTAGCAGATGATTGGCTCCGCAAGACAGGGAGGGAGTTGACCACTGTAGGATGTACAGATGGAGAAAAGGTGAAGTTTGCCGCACATCAGCTTGAAGGACCCGCAACAGCACGGTGGGAGAATTTTACAGCTACTTACCCTGTAGACACTGTCACATGGGATCAGTTTCAGCAAGCCTTCCGTACTGCCCATGTTTCAGCAGGAGCTATGGCCATGAAGAAGCGTGAGTTTCACAACTTGCGCCAAGGAGGACGGACAGTTGGCCAGTATGTGGATGACTTTAGTAAGCTAGCACGTTATGCCCCAGATGACGTTGCTACAGATGCAGCTAAGTAGGAGAAGTTTCTGGAAGGATTGAACGACGAGCTGAGTATGCAGTTGATGGTAGCAAGTTTCAACAACTACCAAGAGTTGGTTGATCGCGCTTTTATGATTGAGGGGAAGCAACAGCAGATTGAAAACCGCAAGAGGAAGTATGGACAGGGGAAGTATAACTTAGGAGCCCAGCAGAAGCCCCGTCTTACCCCTAAACCGGGATTTCATTTTCAGCATACCCATGGAGGAGGTAGCTCGCACAACCATAATGGCTCCAAGAATGGTAATGGGAATGGAGGAAGCAACAGCCAGAACCGCACCACCCCATCAACCCCAGCTAAGAGAGACCTGAGCCAAGTCACCTGTTTCAAGTGTTCAAAGGCCAGACATTATGACAATGAATGTCCCGAAGGCCAGAATGGCAATGGAAGCTCTGGAAAGAAGCCGAACCCTTTTAACAGGGGACAAGTGAACCATGTTAACATGGAGGAGGTGGAAGCTCAGCCCGATGCAGTAATAGGTAAGTTTTTGGTTAAGTCATTTACTGCACTCGTTCTTTTTGATACTGGTGCATCGCATTCATACATATCAAGGGGATTTGTGGAGAAGTATAACCTGTCAACCCAAGCCCTTAGGTCACCCATGTTAGTAACCTCGCCTGGAGCAGAGTATATGGCTAGTCGATGGTGTGATCGGTTACCACTAAGGATTGGTAACTATGTGTTTCCCTCAGACCTAATAGTATTGGAATCTCAAGGATTGGATGTGATATTAGGCATGGATTGGTTGTCAAAGTATGAAGGAAACATTGAATGTGCCAGTAAGACAATTTTGCTTACAACGCCAGAAGGAAGAAGGATCAAGTATGTATCCCGGCATGCGCCAAACAGAAAGCAATTAAATTCCTTATCAGGAGTTGTGCAGGAGGAAGTGCCAATGGTAAAGGATTTCCCTGATGTATTTCCGGAAGAGTTGCCAGGCATGCCACCGGATAGAGACATTGAGTTTTTGATTGAGCTTTTGCCAGGCACAGGGCCAATATCGAAGCGACCATACATGATGCCCGCAAAGGATTTGGTGGAGATTAAGAAGTAGATTAAGGAGTTACTGGATAAAGGTTACATTCACCCAAGTTCTTCGCCTTGGGGATCACCAGTACTTCTAGTGGAGAAGAAGGATGGATCGTTACGAATGGTTGTTGATTATCGTGGATTGAACGAGGTAACGATCAAGAACAAGTACCCACTACCGATGATCAATGATCTGTTTGATCGGTTGCAAGGAGCTAAAGTGTTTTCCAAGATCGATTTGCGATCAGGGTACCATCAGTTGAAGATTCGAGAGCAGGACATACCTAAGATAGCATTCACCACCAGATATGGATTGTATGAGTATACCATTATGTCGTTTGGATTGACTAACGCACCTGCCTATTTTATGAACATGATGAACAAAGTGTTTATGGAATTTCTGGATAAGTTCTTCGTGGTGTTCATAGATGATATTCTGGTTTTCTCGAAGAATGAAGAGGAGCATAAAGAACATTTGCGATTGGTACTCGAGAAGCTCAGAGAACATCTGTTATATGCCACGTTCAGCAAATGTGAGTTTTGTTTGAAGGAAGTTGGATTCCTCGGACATGTTATATCCGGAGAAGGAATAGCAGTTGACCCCACAAAGGTTATAACTGTGACCAATTGGGAAGCACCAACAACAGTTGGTGAGATCCGGAGTTTTCTTGGACTTGCAGGATACTACCGAAGGTTTATTGAGAACTTCTCAAGGATTACAAAGCCTATGACGGAGTTGTTGAAGAAGGATACCAAGTTCATATGGACTGGGGAGTGTGAGGCTAGTTTCCAGGAATTGAAGAAACGTTTGATCACCTCACCCGTATTGATTCTGCCAGATCAGACTAAGGATTATGAGGTATATTGCGACGCTTCACGTCGAGGACTTGGAGCAGTGCTTATGCAAGCAGGAAGTGTTGTTTCGTATGCTTCACGACAACTGAAGCCCCACGAATTGAATTATGCCACACATGATTTGGAGTTAGTAGCCGTAGTGCATGCATTGAAAACCTGGAGACATTTCCTCATTGGAAATCATTGTGAGGTGTACACGGATCATAAGAGTTTGAAGTACATTTTCATGCAGAAGGAGTTGAACCTCAGACAAAGGAGATGGTTGGAACTCATCAAGGATTATGATATGAGATTACATTACCATCCCGGAAAGGCTAATGTAGTAGCTGACGCACTGAGCCGTAAGAGCCATGTCAATACCCTAATAACGGGAGAGACACCAAAGGAGTTAGCCGAGGATCTTCGTGAGCTATGTTTGGAAATAGTTCCGAGAGGCTATGTAGAAGCATTGGAGATTCAGTCAACGTTGATGGATAGAATCAGAGAGGCTTAGGAGTCGGACAAGGAGATTGCTTCTATAAAGGAGAAAATGAGCCAAGGAAAGGCTAAAGGATTTCGTGAGGATGAGCACGATATCCTATGGTTTGAAGACCGTGTTTTTGTGCCCAATGATCCGAAGATCAGGAAGTTGATTCTGCAGGAGGCACATGATTCACCGTATTCGATTCACCCAAGAAATACCAAGATGTATTTGGATTTGAAGGATACTTTCTGGTGGACCGGAATGAAGAAAGATATTGCGGAGTATGTAGCTGTTTGTGATGTCTGTCAGAGAGTAAAGGCAGAGCATCAGAAGCCAGCAGGATTGTTGCAGCCATTGCCGATACCCGAATGGAAGTGGGATAAGTTAGGCATGGATTTTATCACTGGATTACCAAGGACTCGTTCAGGCTATGACTCAATTTGGGTTGTAGTTGATCGATTGACGAAGGTAGCTCATTTCATCCCAGTAAAGACCACTTACACCAGTGCTAAGTTGGCAAAGATATACATGACAAGGATCGTATGTCTGCATGGAGTTCCGAGGAGTATCGTATCAGATAGAGGAACCCAGTTTACCTCAAAGTTCTAGAAGCGGTTGCATGAGACTTTGGGTACCAGGCTAGAATTCAGTACAGCTTTTCATCCGCAGACAGATGGTCAGACCGAGAGAGTCAATCAGATTTTGGAGGATATGCTGAGAGCTTGTGCGCTAGACTACGAATCTAGTTGGGACAACAATTTGCCATATGCAGAGTTCTCTTACAACAACAGTTATCAAACCAGTTTGAAGATGGCCCCTTTCGAAGCCTTGTACGGAAGGAGGTGCAGGACACCGTTGTCATGGGACGAAGTTGGAGACCACCAGTTGTTTGGACCAGATTTGATTAAGGAGTCTGAATAGAAAGTGAAGTTGATTCGCGATAGGCTCAACGTAGCCCAGTCCAGGCAGAAGAGCTACGCAGATTCTAAATGCAAGAAGACAGTTTACGAAGTCGGAGACAGAGTTTATCTTCGAGTATCTCCACTTCGAGGAATTAAGCGTTTTGGAGTTAAGGGAAAGTTAGCGCCACGATTTGTAGGACCATATCGAGTTTTGGAGCGTATGGGAGAAGTGGCCTACAAGTTGGAATTGCCCGAAGGATTGTCAGGAGTTCATGACGTGTTCCATGTTTCTCAGTTGAAGAAGTGTCACGCGGAGATGGCTGGCATACCTTTGAGAGACACAGTGCCATTGGAAGCAATTCAGTTGGATAGCAATTTGACCTATGAGGAGAAACCAGTTAAGATTCTCGAGTTTGCCAGCCGAGTCACCCGCAGCGAGGTTATCAAATTTTGCAAAGTTCAGTGGAGCCACCGCACGGAGGATGAAGCCACCTGGGAGCAAGAGGAAGATTTGCTCAAGGACCACCCTCACCTATTTTCTAGCCAACCCGAATCTCGAGGGCGAGATTCATCTTAAGGGGGGTAGGTTTGTAACATCCCAAATTTTCAATTTGGAATGTTATACATTAGATCATCATGCATATCATATTTTATTTGCTTTCGGTTTTGATCCTAGAAAATCCTAAGAAACTCAAGGACCCACGGAGAGAGTTGGGGGTTTCGTTATTTTCATATTTGAGTTTTCTCAAATTTTGAGAATAGGATCATTTGGTTTTATTTATTTTATCATCAATTATTTCTACTACAAAAATATGAGAGAGGGAATAAAACAACTTTCCCAAAATATAGAAGTATTGAGGATTTAATAAAAAAAATCAAATAAGATTTATTTCAGAGTTTTTCGGTATTTTTATTTGAATTTAGGAAAAATATGCGTTTTTCAAAATTGCATTTAAGGCCCAAATAAATGTTCACTTTGTCGGGCTTGATTTTAGAAGCCCGGGAAAATTTATTTCGGGAATTTTGGAGTACGTTTAGTATTTATTTTTATTTCTTTTCTGCGCGTAATGTTTAAAAAAAATCCCGTCGCGCGCCGACTAGGCCAAGGCCCAGCCGACGGCCCACCCCGCCGCCGAGCCGTCTCCCTCCAGGAGACCGGCCGCGCCGCCGCCGCCAGAGTCCGGCTCGGACTCGCCACCTCGCCGCCTTGCCCCCTCCCCCATGGCACCCCCCCTCTTATATACCACCGCCGCCCCCCTCACCTCACCCCACCCCGCCCCGATCCGCCCGACGCCGGAGCCGCCCGACGCCGCGCGCCGCCGCCCGCCGCCTACCGTCACCGCGCCGCACCCCGCCGCACCCCGCCGACCCCGCCGGAGCCCCGCCTCGCCCACCGGAGTACCTCGCCGGAGGTATAACCGCCGCCGTTGCCGTTCGGTTTATTTTTTTCCGAAACCCTAGATCAGTTTTTTGTTTTTTCTGGTTTATTTAAATAGTGAACGTTCACCGCTCCGTTCGTTTTAACGAACGTGTTCACCGGTTAGTTTCTGTTAACGAACGTTCGTTCGTTTAACCGTTCATTGTTTTTCTTTTTCGTCGGTTTATTCCGCGATTTTTCTGATCGCGATTTCTGATCTGATTTTCGTTTTAGTATAACTTTTCGCTCGTTTATCGGAATCGGACGATTCAAGCGCGTGGAGTTTCGTCTCGAAACCCTCTATCCGATTAATCAACTTAAACAAGTTTTTGCTACTGTAAAATTTGACTTAGATCCAGATTAGTGGAACGAAGTTGTTTTCTTTCGCCGTTTAACTTTCGTTGCTTCGTTCGATTTGTTTCTTTTTGCAAACCGGAGTTCTTAAGTTGAACTTTCTGGTTAGATCTCTTATTTTGAGTTTTACCTGTGCATTAGATGAGTACTTATTGTATGCTTGTTTGTTTGTCTGCGATAGAATACCCGGAGTGTGCCGCCTGTTACTTCGAATCTCTAGGTTTCGCGAATCATCAGCAAGGCAAGTAACACTTTGATCATATCCCCTTATACCCAGTTTTTATTGCATTAGATCAATCCTCAAACATTGCATGATTAGGATCTAATTAAATTGTGGGATGGGAAGTAGTTGAGGTAGTACCTATTACCAGATTTATTATGAAACCTTTGGGAGTTACTTCTACGTTTGCTTATCATGTCATGCTATGCTAGTAGACGAGGATTGGGTGAGTGATATCCATGACAGATGTGAGATTGTTAATTAATGGTTTATCTAAGGTGGCAACTTAAACACACATCTGGGTGGATTGAGGTACCTGGGTATTCCAGGATTGCCTGTTTCTTTTTGGACCGCCACCCAGGCTCAAAGGGATCATAAGATTATTCATGCTAGAAACTTCCGTGTGCAGCCACAAGCCATTATGGGCTCTGGCATAGTTGACTAAGTCGTGCGAACTCTTACAGTGGTAGACTAGTAGATGTAGGGGATGTAGGTTGGTATGGTCTATCACATCGTAAGGTGCTAGCGCTTCCGAAAGACTATGTCTCGGTCATCCGTTTATCAAACACCATGTAGTGCGAGAAATCAACAGAGGCGATCGAGTTTTGTGGGGAAAAGTGCGCAAACCTCTGCAGAGTGTATAAACTAATCATGGTTAGCCGTGTCCCCGGTTATGGACGTTTTGAGTATCTAGTACTTGGATATCATGTGAATCTCATCATGTTATACTCTAAATTAATGTTGTTGGGTTTTTAATAATGATTACTTTAATTGGGATTGAGGATGCTGTCAACCATTCTCAATTTTAACAACCACCATGATAGTTAAATAACTTTATTCCTTTGCAGTAGGGAAAAATTGGCTTTACGCAAAACTGTAACCATAGAGCTTTCCACCAGCCATATATGCATGTAGTATAGGCTTAATCTTTCATTATTTTCTATGTGTTACATTGCCAGCATATTCCATGTGCGGACCCGTTTTCAGGCTGCAACGTTTCATGTTGCAGACTTTTCAGACGACGAGTAAGGTGCCTTTAGGTCATGGTTCTGTACTCAGTGATGCCGTTGGAGTTGATGGACTCACTTATCTTCCAAGTCTTCCGCTGTTATCGTTATTAGATGGCCTTAAGCCATATTTTATTGTAATAAGTTCTCTTTGAGACATCAATGTAATAAGTGTGTGATTGCTACTCTGTTATAAATCCTTCGAAGTACTGTGTGGTGTCAGCATTACTGATCCAGGGATGACACCTGAGCACAGAGACTTGACCGTCTGAGGTCTGGTCGCTACATGATCATAACACCTCTATTAAGATGCTTAAAGAAGTTATTTTTCCAAGGTTTGGAGTCCCTAGATACTTAATGATAGATGGTGGTTCACATTTTATTCATGGTGCTTTTCATAAAATGCTTTCTAAGTATGACGTTAATCATAGAATTGCATCTCCATACCACCCACAGTCTTGTGGTCAAGTAGAGCTGAGTAATAGAGAGATCAAATTAATTTTGCAAAAGACTGTTAATAGATCTAGAAAGAATTGGTCCAAGAAACTTGATGATGCATTATGGGCCTATAGAACTGCATACAAAGATCCTATGGGTATGTCTCCGTATAAAATGGTTTATGGAAAAGCATGTCACTTACCTCTCGAACTAGAACATAAGGCATATTGGGCCATTAAAGAGCTCAATTATGATTTCAAACTTGCCGGTGAGAAGAGACTATTTGACATTAGCTTACTTGATGAGTGGAGAACCCAGACCTATGAGAATGCCAAACTGTTTAAAGAAAAAGTTAAAAGATGGCATGACAAAAGGATACAAAAACGTGAGTTTAATGTAGGTGATTACGTTTTGCTATACAACTCACGTTTAAGATTTTTTTTTGAAGGAAAACTCCTCTCCAAATGGGAAGGTCCTTATGTTATCGAGGAGGTCTATCATTCCGGTGCCATAAAAATCAACAACTTCGAAGGCACAAATCCGAAGGTGGTGAACGGTCAAAGAATCAAACATTATATCTCAGGTAATCCCATAAATGTTGAAACTAATGTTACTGAAATCGTAACCTCGGAAGAATACATAAGGGACACTTTCCAAAACGTTTCAGACTCCGAAAAGGAATAGGTATGTGGTACGGTAAGTAAACCGACTCCAAAACAGTTCTAATGGCAATTTTTCTCCATTTTGGAATATTTAAGAAAATAGGAAAATAAGAAGTAGTCTGAAAGGGACACGAGGCATCCACGAGGGTGGAGGGCGCGCCCCCTGCCTCGTGGGCACCTCGTGTTCTCTCCGAACTCCATTTTCTTGCACGATACTTCTTTTGGTCGGTAAAAATTCATTATATAATCTCCCAAAGGTTTTGACCACCGTACCACGCAAATATCCTCTGTTTTTGTTTCAAGCTGTTTTTCTGACCGATCTAGATCACCATGATGTCTCCAAGCGCCCCCAAGGACAAGTTCTTCGAGAAGCTCATCAACCCCTACCTCGCGGAGGTGCTGCAACACCTTCAAACCATCGAGATGCGTGAGGGGTTGATGCACATCCGCGATGTTGAGGGACCAAGGAGGACCGGAAGCGTGGAGACAAGACTCGAAGCAATGGAGCAACAAGTTTTCAAGTGCCAGGAGATGGTGGAACGTGGATTCGACACCAACCACATAATGATCACGGAGTTCACCAACAACCACAAGCTAGATCCAAGAACATTGAGGAGACCATCTTCAAGTTCACGAGAAAATCGAGCATCTCCAAGCCCAGATCTATGACCTGCAAAACCGAAACTATGAGTATGAATATAGATTCAAGAGGATGACTTTGGCTGCAGATTTGAGGATCCGGGAGACTCGATCCTCCGTCCCAGTCAACTTAGTAGGCCCACAAGTCAGCCTCCCACCAAGGTGGGTCCCAGCTAGCAGGGGGGTATTCATTTTTTTGTGCGTAATAAGGAGGCACTTCCGGTGGGTCCGAGCTGACAGCGGGGGGAACGCTTTTTTGCGAAATACGATGGCCCATCCTGTGGGTCCCAGCAGTCAGGGGGAAACGTTTTTTTTGTGAAATACTGGTGGCCCGCCCGGTGGGTCCCTGCTGTCAGGTGGAGGAATAATTATTTTCCGCGTAATAAGGAGGCACTTCCTTGCGGCTGCCGTGGACCCAGCTGTCAGCCACTCCACGTAAAGTACTCTTTTGATGGAAGTCGGTCATTGACCACATTGACCACGCCGCGCCGAGAGCACCACGGCGGTGGACGACGGCGAGGCCTAGGAAGGGGATGGCGTGGAGCCGGGGAAGAGGCAGCAGTGGAAGCCTGCGCAGAGAGGAGTACGAGAGTTCACTGGTTCGACTGCGGTGTGAGGCTGCCGTCACCACAGAATAACAGGGGGTGTGGGTGAGTAGAGGGATGCCCTGGCCAACGGTGGGAGTAGTAGGGGGCGCTGAGGCCTGCGCGGCAGCACAGCCAGCCACGGGAGGCAGGAGTAGGCGGTCCTGCCGGCGCTGCTTTGGTGGCTGGAGCAAGAAGATCAGAGATTAAAGAAACACGACGGCCGTTGGATTGACATCCAACGGTTACGTCTGCTAGAATCGTTTGTTGACGTATATAATAACTAAAAAAATCTTGCATACGCGTCAACTAAACAGGCCCACAAGTCAGACCACTCCCTCTTTTTTAATAATTTATATATAGCTCATGGCAACTTCTTATGCAATTTATTGCAGTCGTTTTTTTTGATTGGTCAGGGCCAATTTCGCATATATCTGTGGGTTCCAAACTATTTTTAATACCGAAATGTCGAGCCATATTTAAAGTACTTTGAAGATATATTTAAATTAGGTTAATGCCCAGTGAAATAGGAATCTGAAAATGTGAAAAAATTCAGAAATTATAAAATAATTGCCAATTTGTCATCTGTTTTTATATTTACAACCCATTTCATATTACTTTCAAGATTTGTAGGCGTCTTGAAAGAGTTGCAGCCCATCAGGGCATAGAAAAATAAGTAGGCCTGGATTGGGTATTCTTCAAAAAAAAAATAAACTGGGCTCATTTTCACAAAGAAAAACTAGCTGGGCTGGTCACATGGTGAACATAAAATATAAGCCTGGGCTAGACGGGCCACAACCTAGTTCAAACCCTGCTCCATCTCAACAATACCAAACAAAAAAATATTGCTCGAGTAGCTACGTCCCAGGTGTCAGCCGATCTTGTGCTATTCTCTTGTCTATTGACTATATACGCTCACAATGTCGTGGGTCCCAGATGTCAGGAAAACACTAGGAGGAAGCATTTTATTTTTCCATACGCTGACGTGGTGGGCCCCTACTGTCATCCTCTCCACGTACTTCTGCCGATTCCTGTTGTTTGTTGACCATGTTGACAACGCGAGAGGGCGGCGCCGCGGCGAGCACACCAAAGCGCGCGGAGGACGTCAGCATTAACGATTTAGGAGACGGTTGGGCGGCGATGCGTGCGCTGAGGTGCAGCCAGCCGTGGGAGGCGGAAGCAGGCGGCCCCACCGGCGCTGGTTTGGTTTTGGCGGCTGGAGGAAGACAGGACTGAAGAAACACGACAGACTGTAGAAGCACCAGGAGTACTTAACAACCTTAACTGAAACCAGCAGGGGCACTTAACAACCAAAGCTAAAAGCAGTATGAGTACTTATACAGGTTCAACCGTACAAAGCACACATCGAACAGTAATCGAGGCAACAAGCAAGAACCAGATACAAAACTAACATGGATGAACAATTGGAACGACGTCGAGGTGGAAGATCGCCGTGAAGATGAGACCAGGTTCTGCTATTTCCATCAACATTCGTGCGCCAACTTTCAGTCCGTAACACTTGAGAAAGTTTATCCAAGTTCGGCCATAAAAAAAGCAGCGATCTTCTTGGTTCATGAACCCAACTTGGAACTTATATCCATGGCTTGTCTTCACTCTGACCATTAAACTAGTGTATTCACTTATGGCAAGGCCGAGCATCTTGAGTACATGTGTTCTGGCAGAGCAAATAATACACTGCATGAAAAATAATATGAGAACACAGATTGTTCAAAAAACCCCCACCCTCCCGGATAGAAAAGAGGATTCTAGGAACATACTGTGCGCGTTTCAAAATGCTGTGTTAGGATGAGAAGGAACAAGTGTGGCGTCTCACCGAGGGCGCAGAAACCTGTAGGGTACTCGCACTTTGGGCACTGCAAATGAAACACACTAGATTCAGTAGGAAGAAAAATGCATCAACGGCGGCGGCTGCCATCCTAGGATTACCTGCGAGCAAGGGACTTGGATTTATCGGGGATGGATGAAGAATTGTACCTGGTTCTCCATGAGAAAACCCTATGCAATCGCCGAGAGGGGGTTTTCTCTGAACAAGGAGATGAGGGAGAAGGGGATTCAGGCCCAGTGAAATATTGCCACTTCGTCCGTCCAGCTTACTGCTAAAGCTGGAAAGGGGGTTGTGATTTGACGGCTCATTGGGCATTACTGCGGCGCTACGACCGGGGTGTGTCTACCGTGAAGTTGCGCACTCTAATTTGTGCATATGGCACATGGACCCCGTTGCTGGTTGCCCCACATATTAGCGAAAGGAAGTAGAAAGATAGGAGTAACTAGTTACACATAAATATATTTTTTGACAAAGAGATACTCCCTCTGTAAAGAAATATACAAATCTTTTATATCACAGGCTCACCTTGCCGAGAAATATACTCCCTCTGCAATCCATGGGCATTATGGGGTTTCAGCTTTTTTATGGGGGATCAGCCGAGAATATAATACTCAGATAGGCTCACGGTTCTGGACTTTGGGCCGTAGGCCGACCCTGCATGTTTGGGGGCCCATGTGTTCTACCTCAGTGCTTTTCATATTGCAAGCGATCGGTATGGTGCTGGTTTTAGATGTTGTTGCAAGGCGAATACACAAAATTGAATAAAGCATGAGAGCTGTTGGAATGAAATCGAACGACAGTTCCTAACCAGCAATCAGAGTTGCAATTCTATCAACGATATACCATGTGATAAATAATACTGTCATACTACTTATACACACAGGACACTTGTTTCACCATGCTAGATTATTACATCAAAGTCTCTGTACTGAAGAATTTCAAAGTTGATTTGGACCAGCTCTCCTTGCCGAGAAAGTTCGATTTTGACATCATCCCCTACCGCAAGATATGATTTAGATTTGAACCTTGACCATCCTTTAGCATCA
Source organism: Triticum urartu (assembly GCF_003073215.2). Lineage (NCBI taxonomy): Eukaryota > Viridiplantae > Streptophyta > Magnoliopsida > Poales > Poaceae > Triticum > Triticum urartu. The sequence continues at coordinate 50,558,311 of NC_053023.1, forward strand.
ATCATCATGCGACCATCCTTTGTACTTACGGTATATTGAGCAGGTTCATTCACACCAAGGCTGCGCATGGTAAGAGAAACTTGGCCGCGGTCGCCCGGATTGTTGAGCGACTCCCTCGTTGCTCTAGGAATTCTCTGTTTGCAAACAAGAAGACATACCCAAATAGTTAGATCAATACAGTGAATCATGTGAAACAACATGGAAAGGAAAAAGAATGAAGCACTTGGGCGGCCAATGCTTACCAAGAGGGTGGACATGTCGGTTTTTGTAAGGACTTTGGTATATGAAGTGCGAACTGCAGCCTAGTCTGTTGCCGGTGCAATTGCATGGGCCGGAGCAGATGCAAGTGCAAGTGTTGGTGCAGGTGTCGAAGCCCCTACTGCTGCCGGAGATGGTGCCGGTGTCGGAGCAGGTGCCGGTGTCGATGCCCGATCCTCCAGTAGATCAGATAGATCCGCTGACGCGGTCGGTGCCCAATCCTCAGCTGGATCAGACTGAGCTGTTGCCGCTGTCAGTGCTATAGCAATTAACATGGATGAACAATTGGAACGACGTCGGGGTGGAAGATCGCATTGAAGATGAGACCAGGTTCTGCTGTTTCCATCAACATTCGTGCGCCAACTTTTAGTCCGTAACCCTTGAGAAAGTTTATCCAAGTTCGGCCATAAAAAAAGCAGCGATCTTCTTGGTTCATGAACCCGACTCGGAACTTATATCCATGGCTTGTCTTCACTGTGACCATTAAACTAGTGTATTCAGTTATGGCAAGGCCGAGCATCTTGAGTACATGTGTTCTGGCAGAGCAAATAATACACTGCAGGAAAAATAATATGAGAACACAGCATGTTCAAAAAACCCCCACCCTCCCGGATAGAAAAGAGTATTCTAGGAACATACTGTGCGCGTTTCAAAATGCTGTGTTAGGATGAGAAGGAACAAGTGTGGCGTCTCGCCGAGGGTGCAGAAACCTGTAGGGTACTTGTTGGGGATATAACTATTTGTGTAAGCCACCCAGGAGCGGCCGGGTTACGCAAAGAAGACTCATCGTGAAAGAAGCCCAAGACCCAACATGAGGAGGGCGGTTCATAGGGTTTAAAGCCCACGGCGGCTTAAGGCCCATAGTGATAAACCGCCATGATGGCATGAGTTGTAACATAAGGTAGAAGTAACTAGTCACCGAGCCGGACACTGTTTATGAGCCGGCCGGGATTCTGTAGGCTGCAGGGCGTCCACCCGTGTATATAAGGGGACGACTCGCCAGCGGCTTAGGGCAAGAAACAACCAATCGAGAATCGGGCATAGCGTATCTCGCTCCTTGGTCATCGAAACCTCAAGCAATATCAACCCAACTAGACATAGGCCTTCCTTCACTGCAAGGGGCTGAACTAGTATAAACCTCTTGTGTCCTTTGTCCCAATTAACCCCTTTATGCTTCCTAGTTGCGATGGCTCCATGATTAAGTCCTTGCAAGAGGACATCTTCCATGACAATTCCACGATAGTACTTGCACTTTGGGCATTGCAAATGAAACACACTAGATTCTGTAGGAAGAAAAATGCATCAACGGCGGCGGCTGCCATCCTAGGATTACCTGCGACCAAGGGACTTGGATTTATCGGGGATGGATGAAGAATTCGTACCTGGTTCTCCATGAGAAAACCTATGCAATCGCCGAGGGGGGTTTTCTCTGAACAAGGAGACAAGGGAGAAGGGGATTCATGCCCAGTGAAATATTGCCGCTTCGTCCGTCCAGCTTACTGCTAAAGCTGGAAAGGGGGGTTGTGATTTGACGGCTCACTGGGCATTACTGCGGCGCTACGACCGGGGTGTGTCTACCGTGAAGTTGTGCACTCTAATTTGTGCATATGGCACGTTGACCCCGTTGCTGGTTGCCCCACATATCAGCGACAGGAAGTAGAAAGGCAGGAGTAACTAGTTACACATAAATATATTTTTTGACAGAGAGATACTCCCTCTATAAAGAAATATACAAATCTTTTATATCACAGGCTCACCTTGCCGAGAAATATACTCCCTCTGCAACGCACGGGCATTATGGGGGTTCAGCTTTTTTTATGGGGGATCAGCCGAGAATATAATACTCAGATAGGCTCACGGTTCTGGACTTTGGGCCGCATGCCGACCCTGCATGTTTGGGGGCCCATGTGTTCTACCTTAGCGCTTTTCATATTGGAAGCGATCAGTACGGCGCTGGTCTTAGATGTTGTCGCAAGGCGAATACACAAAATTGAATAAAGCACGACAGTTGTTGGAATGAAATCGAACGACAGTTCTGCACCAGCAATCAGAGTTGCAATTCTATCAACGATATACCATGTGATAAATAATACTGTCATACTACTTATACACATAGGGACACTTGTTTCACCATGCCAGATTATTACATCAAAGTCTCTCGAGGATAGATCAGTTCGACAGTTGCGTGCTGCTACTGAAGAATTTCAAAGTTGATTTGGACCAGCTCTCCTTGCCGAGAAAGTTCGATTTTGACATCATCCCCTACCGCAAGATATGATTTAGATTTGAACCTTGACCATCCTTTAGCATCAATCATCATGCGACCATCCTTTGTACTTACGGTATATTGAGCAGGTTCATTCACACCAAGGCTGCGCATGGTAAGAGAAACTTGGCCGCGGTCGCCCGGGTTGTTGAGCGACTCCCTCGTTGCTCTAGGAATTCTCTGTTTGCAAACAAGAAGACATACCCAAATAGTTAGATCAATACAGTGAATCATGTGAAACAACATGGAAAGGAAAAAGAACGAAGCACTTGGGCGGCCAATGCTTACCAAGAGGGTGGACATGTCGGTTTTTGTAAGGACTTTGGTATATGAAGTGCGAACTGCAGCCTAGTCTGTTGCCGGTGCAATTGCATGGGCCGGAGCAGATGCAAGTGCAAGTGTTGGTGCAGGTGTCGAAGCCCCTACTGCTGCCGGAGATGGTGCCGGTGTCGGAGCAGGTGCCGGTGTCGATGCCCGATCCTCCAGTAGATCAGATAGATCCGCTGACGCGGTCGGTGCCCAATCCTCAGCTGGATCAGACTGAGCTGTTGCCGCTGTCAGTGCTAGAGCAATTAACATGGATGAACAATTGGAACGACGTCGGGGTGGAAGATCGCATTGAAGATGAGACCAGGTTCTGCTATTTCCATCAACATTCGTGCGCCAACTTTTAGTCCGTAACCCTTGAGAAAGTTTATCCAAGTTCGGCCATAAAAAAAGCAGCGATCTTCTTGGTTCATGAACCCGACTCGGAACTTATATCCATGGCTTGTCTTCACTGTGACCATTAAACTAGTGTATTCAGTTATGGCAAGGCCGAGCATCTTGAGTACATGTGTTCTGGTAGAGCAAATAATACACTGCAGGAAAAATAATATGAGAACACAGCATGTTCAAAAAACCCCCACCCTCCCGGATAGAAAAGAGTATTCTAGGAACATACTGTGCGCGTTTCAAAATGCTGTGTTAGGATGAGAAGGAACAAGTGTGGCGTCTCGCCGAGGGTGCAGAAACCTGTAGGGTACTTGTTGGGGATATAACTGTTTGTGTAAGCCGCCCAGGAGCGGCCGAGTTACGCAAAGAAGACTCATCGTGAAAGAAGCCCAAGACCCAACATGAGGAGGGCGGTTCATAGGGTTTAAAGCCCACGGCGGCTTAAGGCCCATAGTGATAAACCGCCATGATGGCATGAGTTGTAACATAAGGTAGAAGTAACTAGTCACCGAGCCGGACACTGTTTATGTGCCGGCCGGGATTCTGTAGGCTGCAGGGCGTCCACCAGTGTATATAAGGGGACGACTCGCCAGCGGCTTAGGGCAAGAAACAACCAATCGAGAACCGGGCATAGCGTATCTCGCTCCCTGGTCATCGAAACCTCAAGCAATATCAACCCAACTAGACGTAGGCCTTCCTTCACTGCAAGGGGCTGAACTAGTATAAACCTCTTGTGTCCTTTGTCCCGATTAACCCCTTTAAGCTTCCTAGTTGCGATGGCTCCATGATTAAGTCCTTGCAAGAGGACATCTGCCGTGACAATTCCACGACAGTTGGCGCCGACCATGGGCTAGCGCACGGTGGATTTGAGTTCTTGAAGGGCAGCTTCGAAGGGCTCAAGGGATACGCAGTAGGCCGGATGACCAAGAGTCATCGCGGCAAGATCTACATCGACGACGAAGGCTGGGGCCCCGACGCCGGCTCAATTGAGTACGGGTACCAGATCCCCTTTGGCGGAATTCACATCTTCATCGGCCAGATTGGTGAGCCGGGCCCTGAGCCGGACAACTGCATCGACCTCACCGAGACGGCTCAGCGCGCGAGACCCGCCCAGGCTCAACCTGTCGTGAAGCGTGCCTTCATGGGCTGCATCCATGGAGGAGAACTTTCTAAGGGATCTGAAGGTGGTGGTGAGACGGCCGTCCTCTCCGATGGTGAATCGTCTGCCGGCTCATCTGATTCGCGATATCCAGTGCAAGATGGCGGGCTTGGGGGCTGTTCCGATGGCAGCATTATTCCGGACCCCTTTGAGTCGCCAAACTGGGCAGGGGTCTTCATGGCTGGCACTCAACCCGGCCAAAATTCTATGGCTACAGTAGCGATAACGTCCGGGTTAGGAGCAGCCAGGGCAGGAGGCCCTGTGCGCTCGCCGGTTCAGGTGCTGATGGATCTCATGGATAAACTTACGGCCCTGTTAACCGTTACAGTCATCCCTGCGAACCAAGATGAGCATGATGCGGAGGTGGCGCAGGTTCGTGAGGAGATCGCTCGGGCCAAGGAGGCCTTAGCAGCCGAGGATACTAGATTGCCTACAGAGCGAGCGGCTTTGGATGTGTGGGCGCAATAACTTCAGTCAGAGGCTTATCAGCTCACGATGAGTTTGAACGCATCTAACGAAGTAATGAGAAGGAGACATCAGAAAACTCAGTCCCGTTTGCCTCCGATTTATGATCCTCGAAATCTTTTCGCTACACCCGGAGCCGGCCCAAGTAACCCGCAAGGTGCAAATCAGCTTATGACATCCGGAGCGGGGGGCCCGGTTCAGCCTCAGGTGACAACGCCTCTTCATGGGAATATGGCACCACCCCGTTATGTGCCAATACCGCCGGGTCACTTCTCCAACCCCATGGAGAACTTAATTGCAGCATCAGCACGTTTGGCGGATCTCCCAGTAGACGGTGACGATCCGACAGCGGTGGAGACCCGGAGGATCAGAGAACTTGTCCAGACGGCTCTGGCCCAGCAAGAGACTTATTCTTACAGCCGGGACAGGATCCATTCAACTCCTCCACCCTAGTTAGCTCCGCCTCGTCCAAACCGGAGCCCGAGTTACAGCAAGCACATGGAATCAGAGGCCATGTCAAGCAACGCTCAACGCCGGAACCAGCCTGGCAGGTATAACCCGGTGTAGGATCGGATACGTCAGGAGGATGAACGGACGGCTCAGCTAGCAGCCCAACAGGACCTACCGGCTTATCCGACGACTTCCGTTGAGGCAGGAGTGTTTACTAGAACCGGAGGCGTTCCTTGTTTGGTGCCGGCTCTGCGTAATGTGCGTCTGTCCAAGGATTTCAAAGGACCTCGAAAGGTGCCGAATTACGCGGCCGACTTATAGCCCGGAGCGTGGATCGAGAGTTATGAGATGGCCATGGAGCTACTGGAGGTTAGCGACGCAACAATGGCTAAGTACTTTACCATGATGTTGGATGGAACAACCCGTTCTTGGTTAAAGGGTTTGCCACCCAATTCCATCAGTTCGTGGGCAGAGTTAAAGGCCCGTTTCATCCAGAACTTCAAGGACACTTGCAAGCAGTCTATGTCGATTGTGGACTTGACAAATTGTAAGCAGGAGGAAGGTGAATCCACAACTCATTGGGTACGCCGGGTTAAGGAGATAATACATTCGTCTGACAAGATGGATGCCGGCTCTGCAGTCCTCATGTTGGAGGAAAATTGCTGTTTTGAGCCGCTGAGACAGAAGATGGGGCACCTTAAGCGTGATTGCAATGATATGGGTACACTGATGGCAGCTTTAGTCAAGTACGCCGACTCTGATAGTACCAAGGATCCCGCCTCTGATGAGGAAAAGACATGGAAGGGAAAAAAGAACGGCAACGGAAAGGGTCAGCAGCATAACCCGAATCAGGGAGTCAATAAGCGTAAGGCAGAAGGTAACCCGGAGTTTGTGGCCAACGCCAACGCGCAGGGTAACAATCAAAGACGTAAGGGAAAACCGCCCCCCTCGATCTGGCGGGTCAGGTCCGTCTCTAGAACAGCTACTCAATGAGCCCTGCCCGAGACACGGCACCAGGGAACGACCCGCCACCCACTTGTGGAAAGATTGTGCCATAATGAAGGCTTTCAAGAATTCCAACACGTTTGATGGCAATCATGGATCAGGCGGCGGCTCAGGTGCTAGCGGCTTTCATGGCCCGGGCGGCGGCTCAAATTCCGGCTTTCAGGGAAATCAAGGCGGTCATAATCAACAACAGTCTAGTCAAGGAGGACAGCAGCAGCAGCAGTCGGGTTATCAGAGCCATCCAAAGCAACTGAATAGTGGGCAGTATCACGTGTTCACCACTAGCTTGTGCAAACGCGATCAGAAAATTCATAAGAGGGCTGTGAACTCTGTTGAGCCGGCAGTGCCTCGTTACTTGAGGTGGTCAGAACAGCCCATTGTCTGGAGTAGGGAGGATCACCCTCCCCGGGTTGATAATCCAGGTCAACTAGCCTTGGTGGTGGCACCGCAGGTCGGTGGATACAAATTCACTAAGGTGCTCATGGATGGAGGTAACAGCATCAACATCCTCTATTACGAGACCTTTCGGCGCATGGGTCTAACTGACAAAAATTTAAAGACATCCAACACCGTTTTCCATGGAGTGGTGCCTGGTAAGTCGGCATACCCTATCGGTAAGATTGAGCTGGAGGTGGCCTTTGGAGACGAGCATGATTCTAGGGCCGAGAAGTTAACCTTTGAGGTGGTCAAAATCAAGAGTACGTATCACGCTTTGTTTGGGCGGCTGGCTTATGCCAAGTTTATGCCGCGGCCGTGTTATGTTTACTTGCAGCTCAAAATGCCGGGTTACAAGGGCACCATCACGGTGCATGGAAGTCGAAAGGTGGCCCTGGAATGTGAAGAAGGCGACGCGGCTTATGCCGAGTCTGTCTGCGCAGCAGAGGAGCTCAAATTTTATCAAGGTAACATTGACCCAGCAGATATGACCTCCCTCAAAAAGCCAACCACGGAACATGACCCGGCAATGAAGTTTAAGTCGGCTGTTGAGACCAAGCTTGTGGATTTTACTCCAGGCGATTCATCTAAGCAGTTCAGTATACATTATCCTCATTGGCAGAAGCTGGTTTACGGGGTGTTCATGGCAAGCCGGAAACTGAAGCAATACTTTCAAGGTCACCCTATCACTGTGGTGAGTTCTGCCCCTTTGGGAGACATCATTCAAAACAGAGAGGCTACAGGACGAGTTGCCAAGTGGGCTATTGAGCTCGGGCCTCATGATCTGAAGTACGTGCCACGCACTGCCATTAAGTCTCAAGCCTTGGTGGATTTTATCAATGACTGGACAGAGCTACAGGCACCTGAGGAGAAGCCCGAGAACACATATTGGACTATTCACTTTGATGGGTCCAGGCAGTTGGAAGGCTCGGGGGCTGGAGTCGTGTTAACTTCCCCTCGAGGTGACAAATTCTGTTATGTGCTCCGGCTTATGTTTCCTTGTAATAACGATGCAGCTGAGTACGAGGCCTTACTCCATGGTCTCCGGATGGCCAAAGAGATGAACTTGAGCCGGGTAAGGTGCTTAGGAGATTCAGACCTGGTGGCTCAACAGGTGTCAGGCAAGTGGGACTCCAAAGATCCCCTTATGGCGGCTTACCGTCGTGAAGTTGACGCTGTAGCTGGGCACTTCAAGGGTTATGTGGTGGAACACATTGATCGAAGGAAGAATGAGGCGGCTGATGCCTTAAGCCGGCTGGGATCTCAACGTAAACCGGTACTGCCTAATACCTTTCTTGATGTGTTGCATAATCCTTCTATCAAGTTACCTACAGAAGAAGATCTGGCAGTGCCAGACCTGGAGGCATAGCTGGTAGCGACTCTCCACGTCATCCTGGATTGGACAGTGCCTTATTTGGCTTATATGACCCGGGGAGAGTTGCCTGAGGATGAGACCTTGGCAAGACAAATCGTCCGGCGGTCCAAGTCCATGCCAATAGTTAATGGCGAGTTACATCACTGCAGCGTCACTAGAGCGTTTCAACGTTGCGTGTCACCTGCGGAGGGTCAAGAGATACTCCGGGAGATCCATGAAGGCGATTGTGGTCATCATGCTGGCTCAAAATCTCTTGTGGCCAAAGCTTTTCGTCATGGGTTTTATTGGCTGACGGCTCATGCTGATGCAGAAGATCTGGTCAGTAAATGTGACGGATGTTAGAAGTTCTCACGAAGAGCCCATGTGCCGGCTCAAGAATTGAGGATGATTCCAATTACTTGGTCGTTCGCAGTCTGGGGGCTTGACATGGTCGGGCCTTTCAAAAGGTGTAAGGATAAAAAGACGCACCTCTTGGTGGCGGTTGACAAGTTTACAAAGTGGGTTGAGGCGGAGCCAGTCAGTAAGTGTGATGCGGCCACGGCGGTCCAGTTCATGAAAAAGGTGATCTTTCGATTCGGTTTTCCACACAGCATCATAACTGATAATGGTACCAATCTATCAAAAGGAGCCATGGAAGAGTTCTGTCAACGAGAGCATATCCGGCTTGACATTTCGGCTGTGGCTCATCCTCAATCTAATGGTCAAGCGGAAAGGGCTAATCAAGAGATCTTGAAGGGTATCAAGCCCCGGCTCTTGGTCCCTTTGCAGCGGACGCCGGGTTGTTGGGTGGAGGAATTACCTTCTGTACTTTGGAGCATTAATACTACACCTAACAGATCTACGGGTTACACACCTTTCTTCATGGTGTATGGAGCAGGGGCGGTCCTACCAAGTGACATCCGTCATGACTCACCCCGTGTGGTGGCTTACGTTGAGGCGGACAACGAAAAGGCTCGTCAAGATGCACTTGACCTGTTGGATGAAGAGCGAGACTTGGCAATAGCCCGCTCGGCAATTTACCAGCAAGACCTGCACCGCTACCACAGCCGCCGGGTTAGGTCCAGAGCTTTTCAGGAAGGCGACTTGGTGCTCCGGCTTATCCAGGATCAGTCTGACATGCACAAGCTATCCCCTCCTTGGGAAGGACCCTTTGTGGTCAGCAAGAATCTGAACAACGGGTCATACTACCTTATCGGTGTTCCAGAGTACAAAGACTCACGTAAGTCGGAAGAGGAGACCCACCGGCCGTGGAATATCGCTCATCTTCGGCCTTACTATACTTGAGCCACCGGCTCTAGTATGTATATATTTTGATAAATGTATATATTATATAAAGCAATAAAGCAGGACCTCTGTCCTTTTTTCCCACCCTAAAAGGTTTACTTGTTTTCTTTGTCATGTGGTGGAAACAACCAACAGGGAGCAGGTCATATCAGAATCCGGCTTTCCCTTAGGTCCGGCTTATGATCATATCTGAATCTAGCCATGGTCACTTGGGGGCTTCCTGTTCAAACATAGGTCGTATTCGAACCAAAGATAACATAGCTGTCGAAACCCTCTTGATCGGCATACTGCCAAACCCACTTGGGCGTTCTTGATCATATTTGAATCATAGCTTAACTCCTTTGGATCTGACGTGGATCGTATTTGAATCAGCATCATTAAACAACTCTTATGGTCACTTGGGGGCTTCCTGTTCAAACATAGGTCGTATTCGAACCAAAGAGAACATAGCTATCGATACCCACTTGATCGGCATCGCCAAAGCCACTGGGGGCTATATGATTGTATCCGAATCTTAGCTTAACCCCTTTGGAACGGTTCACTGATCGTATTCGAATCAGAAACCTTTAAGTTTTGTTTGTTGTTCATCATGCTTTGTAAGTGTCAATATTTGACTATCCTGAGACCCTCTTGAAAATATAATGGAGTGGATTGCAATCCTCCGGGTTAATATTGGTTACCTCAGGTTGTTAAGTACCAAGTGAACTTTTATATGCCAATTTTCAGGAGTTCGACTTACACTCAGGGATTGGGTTGCATAAGCCGGAGAGGTAACCACAGGTATCACAGGTATACTATTATGATTATGTCTACCAAGTCTAATCGTAAGTTGGTTTTCCTAAGATTGTTTGGTGTATACTCCGGGTTATCAGTACTTTATGTGACCCCTGGGGCGGTAAATCGCTAGAGGATGTTTTGTTTGTCTCCTATGCAGGATAAGGCAGGCAACTTTGTTTAACATAAGGGAACTAGAAGATAAATAAAAGCTGGCAATATATAACGATGGCGGCTTAAGGAAGTATTGAGCGCCATGAAACATGCACGGAGGCATGAAAAAAATCGGAGTTTTTTCTACTCTATTACAAGACTCCCCAAGTCTGAATAGTGAGGCATTGTTTTCACAAGGACTTAAACATATGACACCTAGCGTCTTTACTCCTTTGGTTGGCCTGACGATTCCGGGTTATCCTTCTCCGCCTCTCCGCCGGTTGCCCTGTCCTGGAAGGTTGATGAGGCCCAGTCAATGCCACTCAAGGCTTCAAACTCAGCTTCATCATCGATTAAACCGGTTGGGTTGACTTCAGGGGCAAAAGTATGCTTATGAGTTGGAGGGATCAGGCTGACTTCATGGTAATGAGGTGTTGGAATCCTCCGGTTCTCACTATCATAGCCCGGCTGATACTTGGTCAGATCAGTGTCATTCCCAATAAGAGTAGCCACAGGGCATATGTATTTCACACAGGCAGTGAAGTCTGCATCGTTAAATGAGGTGCCATCTTCCTTCAGACTTGGGTATCCAAGAGCGATGTCGGCCGGCTCTAGTTCTGGAATCCATGCTTTAGCCCGGCTCAAGGCGGCTATAGCTCCGGCTCTTGCAGATGCCCGCCTTAGCTCTTGAACCCGCTGAGGGAGCACGACAAGCCGTTTCAGCACATCTTGAAGGAGATAAGGAACGTCATTTGATAAAGCCACAACGGCTAAAGCACGTTGTGACCCGGTGTATAGTTGCTCCACCAGAGTATAGACTGCCTTCAGCTTGACAACCATGTTCTGCTTGAGGTTGGTGCTCCTGGGGCCTGTATTGTTAAATTAAAGGTGAGCCGGGGGTTATAATTCACATAATCATCAATAGAAGAATGGCAATATGTTGAGGGTTGCAGTGTTTAAGTTTTTCTATATATTGTCACTTACCAAAGATGGCTGAGACCATTTGAGATATCTGGCGCTTTAAACCGGACAGCTCGGTATTTACTTCTGCAAGTGATGCTTCTGCTGTCTCGGCCCGGGTCACTAATGAGGCCTTTTAATCAGCCCAGATTTTCTTCTCCGCCTCAAAATTCTTCTTCAACTTCTCTTGTTCAGAGACGCTGAATTCAAATTTAGAGTTGGCCTTTTGAATTTCAAGTTCTTGGGATGCCAGGCGGCACTTCAGGTCAGCAACCTTCGACTCAAATTGACTCATGGTGGCCTGCATTGTTACCGGGTCATAGTCAGGATCATGGTAAGTAATATTAAGTCCCAAGCACTTTGCAAGCAAAGGTACTTGACACTTGGGGGCTAATGTATGCTGAAGAACTCTAAATTACTATGCCGGCTTATGTCAACTAAAGTCCCAAGCACTTTACAAGCAAAGATACTTGGCACTTGGGGGCTAATGCGTATCGCAAGTTCAAAGTATCAAGCTACAACCGGGTTAAGTATTTTCTTTCAAACCGGATAAGCAGTGCTAGACAGTTTTTTAAGTCTACAGCATATTTACTCATAAGCAATATACTTGGGGGGCTGGTACAGTAAGTATGATTGAAAGTAAGCAAGCATAAGTCATACCTCAGATTTTTGCTGTATTTGCTTCACCATGTCAATTTCCAGGTCACGACTGCTATGCACCTGGTTGATGTAGCCCGAGATGATTTCTCCAATACTCAAATCAGTATAGTCAGTGATGTCCATCTTGGCTTTACGGCATTCTACCAACTCCTCTTTAGCAGAACATTTGGCAAGAACAGTGGGCCGGCCTGGCTCAACGAACTGAGTTTTGAGAATTTCCACTTCTGGGTCAGTCGTCTTGGCTGGGCTAGGTGCCTCCGGGTTAACAGAACCAGCAAGAATATCTTCCGCAGGCGGGTCAGAAGTTGGTGCTGGAATGTCCTGAGCCGGCACAGGCGGCGGCTGATGTGTGGAAGATCGGGGGCAGCCGTGCCCAGTTCTGGTTCAGTCACTACCGGGTCTTGGGCCAGCATGTCTTTCTTTGTTTTCTTCCTGGGCTTCACTTGCACGCTGTGGACAAAGAAGAAGGATGAGTACCAAAACATGAGGAAGATAAAACATAAGGTAAACAAATTGACATTACCCAGGGGCAGTCTTAAAAGCCGGCATGTTTGACTGCATAGACTCGCCGGAGGAAGGAGATGTATCCTGATAATTGGAGTCAGATGAATTGAGAGGTTGACGGATTAAACCCGCCAAAGTTAAAACAAGGCGTAAGTCGGAGAAAACCTCAGTCCGACGCTTCCGGGTTGTGTCAGGCAAGCTGGAGGAGAGCTCTGCATCCTTGCTGGTCCGGGTCTACCTTCGGCTTTCAACTTGCTGTTGTTTCAAAAGAAATTGAGGATCTTGGTAAGCCAAAGGATGTGAAAATCTTACTTTCCAGGTCACTCTTCGAGTTTTCTGCCGCGGCAAAGGCTCGGAGTCGGAGGAGATTATAGTTACCTCTTTGACGGGTTGGCTGTTTCCCGTGTCCTCCTGAAAGGGAAGTAATGTCAGCAAGATGATGATAAAGAGTAAGGAAAGTTAAGGTGTTACCTCTTCTTCATTGTCATCAGAGTCATCAAGTTGGAACATCTCTGAAGCGCTTGGTTTCCTTTTCTTTGAAGTGGTAGGCTTGGCGGTTCTCCTTTCATCTCTTTTAGCCGCCCTGGCTTGTTTGGCCGCCTCATGATCATACTGGACTTTCCAGAAGTTGTCATTTGCCTGTAAAGGATTGTAAAGGGTTATGAGTAAAAATAAGGTGCAGCATGGTAAAAGGTAATCACTGAGGCTGGTGACTTACTGCAGGGGCCGGGTTCTTCTTGCAGAAGGGCAATAAGCCGAAGGTGTTACTGGTTACTGTACCCTCTTTCAACAAGGACTGGGTTGTAGCCTCCATCACGTCATCCGGTAAATCGTTAGGATTATGACGCTGAGGATCATCTTTCTCACCTGAATAGTTACACATTAAGCCGGGGCGGCGGCTTAACGGAATCACTCTCCAAGCAACCCAGACTCGGACCAGGTCGATGCCGTCTAAACCGTTCCCCAAAAGAGCTTTGATTTTGTTGATAGTAGGGGTGAGTGGCAGACGTTCAACAGCAGTCAACTTGTCCGGTAGCGGGTGAGTGGATTCAAGGCGCAAGGCCCGAAAGCCGGGCAGTGGATTTTCGGCAGCTAGAGAAGTATCCCGGCAGTAGAACCATGTCTGGTTCCAATCTTTGGGATGACTCGGCAGTTCAGCATAAGGGAACAAGCAGTCTCTCCGCCTCTGAATTGATATGCCACCGAGTTCCAGACTGGGCCTGTTGGCACGTTCATTCTGCCGGTTTGAATAGAACAGTTCCCTGAACAAAAGCAGGCTAGGCTCTTCTCCAAGATAAACCTCACAGAAGACTTGGAAGTTACATATATTTGACACAGAATTGGGTCCGATATCTTGAGGCCTTAGATCAAAGAAGTGCAAAACATCTCTAAAGAATTTTGAACCGGGTGGAGCAAATCCCTGGCTCATATGATCCGTAAAAACTATTACCTCCCCTTCTTTGGGATGAGGTTTCTCCTCAGACGGGTTAGGAGCACGATAAGACATAACATCCTTCTTGGGCAAATGGCCAGACTTCACAAACTTAGACAGTTTGCTTTCTGTGACAATGGACGGGACCCAGTTGCAAGTCACCGGAGGTTTGGGAGCTTTGGGTGCCATGGCGTAAATCGAAGCCTACAACAAGGTAAAAGAATGTTTCCAGCTCAATTTGTAACTCGGAGGAGAGTATCGTTCATGTACTTAAGGCGGCGGCTTAAGAAGGGGCCTAATGACATCTGGGTAACTATAGTATGACATTCAAACTTCCACGGGTGTCAGAGGTGGTTAAAGTCTTATAAAACGCCAGAGGCAAGTGAGACTGACAATCAATGATATTTTATTAAACCGGCCGTATGAGCTACCGCAGCTAAACAGATTCAGCAGAGGCAATTTTTGGCTAAGTGTGGAACAAACAAGTTTCACACATGTCAGGGATTATTCCGGATCAAATTATTGCTCTGAAAAGAAAATTTTCTAGACCTAAAGTAGGGAAGAGAAGTTCATACACTCGAAGAGGGTTTTCAAACAAGGGAAATGAGATCTGTTCTCATACAGGATAAGCACAAACAATTTCCGAAGTAGTTCTATGTTGTTTTTATAATCTAAACAAGGCATTGGAGGTGAGAACTAATGGAGGTTTGCGTCGGGCGACGATGAACGCCGACGAACTCAAGACAGTTCTAATACAGATCTAAGAAAGGGGAGAAGAGGAACTCACAGATGCGGACAAGCTGCGAAGGGCCACCGTCGTTTTCTGGTCAGAGTCAGGTTGATGCAGCGGCCTGAGTCGGTGAAGACGAGTAGTTCGACGGCGGCGGCAGCGGAGCTCGTGCAGCAGAGAAGGAAGCGCGAGGAGGAAGATGACTAAAGGAAATGAAAAAGACCTAGGTCGCACCTATTTATGAGGAGGGGCCAATCGAGATGGCGCGAGAAACGAGGAGATAAAGTACTATTATCCAGCGGCCCTGACGCCTCGGTTTTCGGGATGGTCAGTAAAGGCAAAGATCCGTTGAAGATATGATGGAATAAAATAAGGATTTAACTAAAAGATGATGTCATGGTCGGTTAACCCGGATCCAGAAGATGACGTCACACCGGGTTATGACCTTTCCACGGATAGAAGACAGAAGGACTGATTCTTAAGGTATTTTAAGATTGACATGAACCGGTTCATGTCAATCTGGGGCCTAATGTTGGGGATATAACTATTTGTGTAAGCCGCCCAGGAGGGGCCGGGTTACGCAAAGAAGACTCATCGTGAAAGAAGCCCAAGACCCAACATGAGGAGGGCAGTTCATAGGGTTTAAAGCCCACGGGCGGCTCAAGGCCCATAGTGATAAACCGCCATGACGGCATGACTTGTAACATAAGGTAGAAGTAACTAGTCACCGAGCCGGACACTGTTTATGAGCCGACCGGGATTTTGTAGGCTGCAGGGCGTCCACCCGTGTATATAAGGGGACGACTTGCTAGAGGCTTAGGGCAAGAAACAACCAATCGAGAACCGGGCATAGCGTATCTCACTCCTTGGTCATCGAAACCTCAAGCAATATCAACCCAACTAGACGTAGGCCTTCCTTCACCGCAAGGGGCTGAACTAGTATAAACCTCTTGTGTCATTTGTCCCGATTAACCCCTTTAAGCTTCCTAGTTGTGATGGCTACACGATTAAGTCCTTGCAAGAGGACATCTTCCGTGACAATTCCACGATAGTACTCGCACTTTGGGCACTGCAAATGAAACACACTAGATTCTGTAGGAAGAAAAATGCATCAACGGCGGCGGCTGCCATCCTAGGATTACCTGCGACCAAGGGACTTGGATTTATCGGGGATGGATGAAGAATTCGTACCTGGTTCTCCATGAGAAAACCTATGCAATCGCCGAGGGGGGTTTTCTCTGAACAAGGAGACAAGGGAGAAGGGGATTCATGCCCAGTGAAATATTGCCGCTTCGTCCGTCCAGCTTACTGCTATAGCTGGAAAGGGGGGTTGTGATTTGATGGCTCATTGGGCATTACTGCGGCGCTACGACCGGGGTGTGTCTACCGTGAAGTTGTGCACTCTAATTTGTGCATATGGCACGTGGACCCCGTTGCTGGTTGCCCCACATATCAGCGAAAGGAAGTAGAAAGACAGGAGTAACTAGTTACACATAAATATATTTTTTGACAGAGAGATACTCCCTCTGTAAAGAAATATACAAATGTTTTATATCGCAGGCTCACCTTGCTGAGAAATATACTCCCTCTGCAACACACGGGCATTATGGGGGTTCAGCTTTTTTTATGGGGGATCAGCCGAGAATATAATACTCAGATAGGCTCGCGGTTCTGGACTTTGGGCCGCATGCCGACCCTGCATGTTTGGGGGCCCATGTGTTCTACCTTAGCGCTTTTCATATTGGAAGCGATCAGTACGGCGCTGGTTTTAGATGCTGTCGCAAGGCGAATACACAAAATTGAATAAAGCACGACAGTTGTTGGAATGAAATCGAACGACAGTTCCTAACCAGCAATCAGAGTTGCAATTCTATCAACGATATACCATGTGATAAATAATACTGTCGTACTACTTATACACACAGGACACTTGTTTCACCATGCCAGATTATTACATCAAAATCTCTCGGAGGATAGATCAGTTCAGCAGTTGCGTGCTGCTACTGAAGAATTTCAAAGTTGATTTGGACTAGCTCTCCTTGCCGAGAAAGTTCGATTTTGACATCATCCCCTACCGCAAGATATGATTTAGATTTGAACCTTGACCATCCTTTAGCATCAATCATCATGCGACCATCCTTTGTACTTACGGTATATTGAGCAGGTTCATTCACACCAAGGCTACGCATGGTAAGAGAAACTTGGCCCCGATCGCCCGGATTGTTGAATGACTCCCTCGTTGCTCTAGGAATTCTCTGTTTGCAAACAAGAAGACATACCCAAACAGTTAGATCAATACAGTGAATCATGTGAAACAATATGGAAAGAAAAAAGAACGAAGCACTTGGGCGGCCAATGGTTACCAAGAAGGTGGACATGTCGGTTTTTGTAAGGACTTTGGTATATGAAGTGCGAACTGCAGCCTAGTCTGTTGCCGGTGAAATTGCATGGGCTGGAGCAGATGCAAGTGCAAGTGTTGGTGCAGGTGCCGAAGCTGCCGCTGCTGCCGGAGATGGTGCCGGTGTCAGAGCAGGTGCTGGTGTCGATGCCCGATCCTCCGATAGATCAGACTGATCCGCTGACGCGGTCGGTGCCCAATCCTCAGCTGGATCAGACTGAGCTGCTGCTGCTGTCAGTGCTAGAGCAACTGCCGGTGCTTGATCTGTGCAAGACAACGGCGATCGTGTCTGGTCTGCTATGATCAGCTTTCTAACTTGACTAGGATCCGTGACCGTGATCCAGTTTTTTTTCTTCATTTCTTTTAAACGCGAGAAGGACTAATTGTGGCATTTTTGTTAAACCAAACTGCAGTTCATCATAGGGATTCAGCTTGTACTCAGACAACAGACTGATCCAATTTTTTCCAGTAATATAAGTGATGGACAGTGCCTTCGTTACTGACACGACATAAGAAGTGAAACCTGCAAAAATAGCCATCATAGAGGAAACCAAACGGTTTATTCTGTGATGAATGTCACACGGCAAAACCTGCATCGTAAAATTGCAGGAAAAGAAAGAAAACATGACATTAAATCAATAAGATTTAGACAGTAAATCAATAAGATTTACTTGATGTGACATGAGTGAATCCTTAACAGGAAATCACTATGTTGAAGTACTAAATAGAAGATTGATCGTCCAACTACGCATGGCATGCAGGGCCCCGCCTACTCCCACAAGCAGGACAATCCAAAGGTCGTGACAAATCGTATGGACCGAACATCCATGGGACTGGAAATCCTAGTGGGTGCGATAAACCCTGCAATGCATACTGATATTGGAGTGTAACCATAATTGATAAACCGTCCTCACAAAAATACGATTTGGATACTTCAAAATATACAGACTGAATTGAGTGGACAGACATTAACATAGACCGTTCTCAGGACTAACGACACACCAAAAGCGGCAGTACTAATAAACAATACAGGGTTCACAAACACAAATCAAGTACTGAACAATAGTACTTACTACAGACAAGCAAAGTTGCACTAACTAAACTCTGCAGACTATTTCTTGCCACCGACCTACGGGATGAACCCCGCATAACTGACTAGGCCATGGACTTCGTGTGAGATGTATACATGCACCATCACCATCTTGTAAACCTTGGAGAACCTAACAGAGTGGTCTTTATACTCATAAACATGATGATGAAGACATGCCGCATCAGATTTGTTGGGAAGCTTTACAAGAACCACACCCTTCGTAATCGAAGGCACAGCCAGGAAATTGTTGTGGTCAAGTACAGCCTCGAGAACACGCCTGACAACAATGCTACAGGAAAACACTAGTTCAGGACATGTGGTGACAAGGACACAACAGCTGGATAGTTCAGCAATAGAACTCATCATCAGGTCTTCCAGTTCACACGGCATGACTTTGAGAACTTCATCTCCACCGCGGACCTGGTTCTAATTCAAATAGAAACCATATTTTATTACTACCTCCGTTCAGAAATATAAGATGATTTTCGATATTATACTCCATATATGACTACATATACGCACAGAAATGAGTGAACAAAGACACTAGAACATGTCTTCAAAGGCATGAGAGAAGAGGGATTACATGCAATATCCATAACACAAGTTACTGAGGCAAATATACCCTCTTAAAAGGTAGCATTGATGTTCATAAAGTACTCCCTCTGTCCCAAAATTCTTGTCTTAGATTTTTCTAGATACGGATGTATCAAGTCACATTTTAGTATTAGATACATCCGTATCTAGACAAATCTAAGACAAGAAATTTGGGACAGAGGGAGTAGTTGAAAGTAATCTATAACAAATCAGTGTCAACCTCTCGCATGTTTTGGTCAAAAGAGGAATTTAGAACTGTCATTTGGCACACTAAAATCACATGCAAGATCACCCAGAAAGTTGTACTAATCAATAAAGTGGCCGCATGCATCTCCCAGATGCGGAGGTCGGGGGTCATCCTCCTTTTCTAAAAAAACCCAGAAAGTTGTACTACCAGTACTAGTACTGCGTGTTAGATGAAAAAACACGATCAAGATCAAGAAAAAGATCGTCAACAAGAGACATTACCTGGACTTGCTTAATGAGGGATCCCGAAAAGGGGGGCTTGGACAGGGCGATGGCTTTGAGCTTGTCTGCGGTAGTCTCGATGGGGTGCTTGCGCTTCTTCGTACCATGAGCCTCGACGGTTTTGGCCAGAGCCATAGACATCACTTCGTCCGGTGCTCCGGCATCCATCCAAAAGAGGAAGCTGAGAGAGAAGAGTGAAAGGAGGAGCGAGATGAGGGAGAAGTGAAGTGAGTGGGGGTTTTCTTCAAGAGAGGAAGCTGAGAGAGAAGAGTGAAATGATGGTTGCTTCGTCCGTCCAACTTACTGCTGGAAAGGAGGGGGTTTTGTGATTTGATGGCTCATTGGGCATTACTGCGGCAGTTCGATCGGGGTAGTCTACCGTCACTCTACTGCGGAGTAATTTAGTGCATGGTTGGTGGACCCAGGTGCTGGCTGTCCCACACGTCGGTGAAAGTGAGTAATTTAGTGCATGGCTGGAGGAGGATCCGCATGGTAGAGCGTGTCCACTGTTTTTCTGAAGAAAAAAATGATTACAGCAAGCGTTTCCACTCTTACGACGGAGGAGTGCGAAACACGGCAGCCACTTGAACATACACAATGCTCCTACTACTAGGCATGTGCAGTGGTTCATACGTTAGTACTACACAATCTTGTTGCTAGTGTAGTAAGATATGACGATAACAAATGATGTTGTGCGCATGTCAACTACTCCTATATGTAACATAGTACCGCTTTTTCGACTGTCTGGTCGAGAATGAACGGTGAGATCAATGTTAATAGAACTAGGTCCACAGTGCACGGATAGTATGGTTCTACAGTACTCCACGAAACATGAACCATATGAAGCACGAATAGTGTTAGGCAGGGTGTATGAAGGGTGCACGGGATGGGAGCAAAAGTTCCCTTCTCGATCCACTTTTGGGTGTTTGGCAGAGTGCATGAAGGGTGCATGAGTCCACACTAGTAGGTTGACAAAAATACACGAAGAGGAAACAACTATTATTGAGATGAGAATACAACCAAGCACACCCACACGCTTTGTGCTACAGTGACTGATCTGCACCGTCTGAGTTTGATCCAATGGTCATGTTGCGCCGAGACATGGACATGCCCATGCAGAGGGCGCCTAAACACCACCAAAGTCCCTCTGCTTCTCGAGGCACACGCCGTTGGTGATGCAGGGTGCAACCGCCCTGAAAGTGCAACTATCCCTAGGTGGTTTTGGTAATTCATAACAACATATAGCTCATTGAGCTAATGCTATTCCAAGATGACTATTTCAGGAAAGCTCAATGATTGGCATGGCATGGATGTGAAAGTGGAACCCTCAAAATGCTAAGGACAAAGGATTGGCTCAAGCTCAAAAGCTCAAGATTCTTCATTTTATATTTTAGTGATCCAAGATCACATTGAGTCTTTAGGAAAAGCCAATACTATCAAGGAGGGATGAGGTGTTGCTTAATGAGCCTCTTGCTTCATGTGCTTAGTGATATGCTACAAAACCCTCAACTACTTTCCCATATCCACATATGACCTAAACCCTAAGCCAAACTCGGTCCTACCGATTCTTTCTATCCGGCGCCACCGAGTTTCACTTGTCATAAGCCACTGCCAAACCCTAGCAATTCGGTTCTACCGATAGGGATCTCGGTCCCACCGAGATGGGATTGCAAACTCTCTGTTTCCCTTTCGTAACTTTTCGGTCTCACCGAAAGAGCGAATCGGTCCCACCGAGATTGCAGTATAAACTCTCTGTTTCCTTTTTGTAACTTTTCGGTCTCACCGAAAGAGCAAATCGGTCCCCCCGAGTTTACCTGACCAACTCTCTGGTTAGCTTATTACCAAACTCGGTTTCACCGAGTTTGTGTAATCGGTCTCACCGAGATTACGTTATGCCCAAACCCTAACCATATCGGTCCTACCGAGTTGCATGTCAGTCCCACCGAAAATCTCTAACGGTCACTAGGTTTACCTTTTCGGTCCGACCGAGTTTGTTGATTCGGTCCCACCGAGATTGGAAAACTGTGTGTAACGGTTGGATTTTGTGTGGAGGCTATATATACCCCTCCACCTCCTCTTCATTCGTGAAGAGAGCCATTAGAACACATACGCAATTCCAACTCATATGTTCTGAGAAAGAACCACCTACTCATGTGTTGAGACCAAGATATTCCATTCCTACCATATGAATCTTGATCTCTAGCCTTCCCCAAGTTGCTTTCCACTCAAATCTTCTTTCCACAAAATCCAAATCCTATGAGAGAGAGTTGAGTGTTGGGGAGACTATCATTTGAAGCACAAGAGCAAGGAGTTCATCATCAACACACCATTTGTTACTTCTTGGAGAGTGGTGTCTCCTAGATTGGCTACGTGTCACTTGGGAGCCTCCGACAAGATTGTGGATTTGAACCAAGGAGTTTGTAAGGGCAAGGAGATCGCCTACTTCATGAAGATCTACCGCTAGTGAGGCAAGTCCTTTGTGGGCGATGGCCATGGTGGGATAGACAAGGTTGCTACTTCGTGGACCCTTCGTGGGTGGAGCCCTCCGTGGACTCGCGCGACCGTTACCCTTCGTGGGTTGAAGTCTCCATCAACGTGGATGTAGGATAGCACCACCTATCCGAACCACGGGAAAAACATCCGTGTCTCCAATTGCGTTTGAATTCTCCAAACCCTTCCCTTTACATTCTTGCAAGTTGCATGCTTTACTTTCCGCTGCCAATATACTCTTTGCATGCTTGCTTAGTGTGATGATTGCTTGACTTGTCCTACAATAGCTAAAATCTACCAAGAACTAAAATTGGGAAAAGGTTAAGTTTTTATTTGGTCAAGTAGTCTAATCACCCACCCTCTAGACATACTTTTGATCCTACACGCCCGCAGAGCCCGCTCCCGGTCGACGGGAGCCAGCTCGTCAAAGGCGGCGTCCAATGGCACGAATGGATTCCGGTGACGGAGCCCTGAAAGGATTCGCCCGGCAACGGCGATGGCAGCCCGCAACCCCTCCTTTTCCAGCTCAGCCCCCACCATCGCGCGGAGATGGCTCAGCTCCTCGGAGATATAGGTGAAGAAGGAGACCAGGTCAGGAAGCCGCAGCTCGTTGAAGTCGACCGGGTGGTCGAACGGGTTTAGCCCGACGGCCGGCATCGTCGCGCTGGCACGACGGTAGGCATCGCGTAGCCGCAACACATGCGTGGCAACTTGGTTCACCAAGTGGCTGAGGCGATCCTGGACCTCGCCACGATTGGCCCACTCGCGCTCCAGCCGACTCCCCTAACGGCCTATCGTATCTCCCGCTTTCTGCAGCAACGCCGCCGATGCCTCGAGCATCATTGTGGTGGACGCCTGCCGCTTTTGAAGCTTCGTGAACTCCCGCACATAATGGAGGAGCATGGCACTCCTCTCCTCCTTGAGCTCACGGAGCTCCACGTCCTTGGCCCTGAGCTCCGCATCCTTGGCATGGAGCTCCTGTGTCAGGTGCCTCACCTCAGACTCCGTGATCTGCTGCGCCGCCATGGCACCAGGTAGAAGCAATGGGGAGAGGAAGCAAAGCGGGCGAAACGGCGAAAGGCAATGCAATCTACGGGAAGGCGGAGGGAGCGGGGAATCTTTTGGTTTTCACCACGGTAAAACACCAGTCGACGACTTCTCACATCAGGGAGTAGTGGGTTTTTACAGGTGGAGTCATCATGACTAATTGCTGCCGCGCCTGCTCCCGTCAATCAAAAAATTAAAATCCTGCCGGCCTGCTCCCGTCAATCAAATAATTAAAAATCCTGCCGCACCCAAACACTAGAGCAACGCCGCGGTGGATATTTAAATTTACCTGCCGGCAAGTAGATAAAAAAAGGGGTGAAAAAACAAATGTAGCAGAGGCCTAGCTAATCGGTCGAACTAGCCCAACTAGCTAGCTAGCCACCATGCTTCACTGATGTACTCGGCTGGGAAGGTGGTCTTTCATGATTTGACGACTCATTTACTTGCTTCGGTGCTACGACCGAGGAGGACCCAGAAAACGCACGGTAAGGCATCCCATGTTAGGAAAAATATAAGCGTGCACCACCCGGGAGGACCCCGAAACCGCGCTGTAGGGTGTGCCACGTCTCGGCACGGAGGAAAAATGTGCGTGTAAAAATATACTATATCAGACGTAGTACCTATGGTTCGACCTCGGGACCCAGCCAGTCGGTCGAAAACACCCCACTAGCCACATAGCTTCATCATGCAAACGTGGCACAGAGGATAAATGTGGTTAGCTCTGTCTCGACCAGCCACAACGTCTCTTGTTCTAGGTGATTCTTCTATTTTCCAAGCTTTTTTTAGTTGTAATAACACCACGGCAAGCTAGCGCCGCTCTTCATGTGTGCCCGTGCAAAGGTTAGACGATGGAGCGAAGAGAGATTGAGATCGCAGACCTGGGACCCACCAGTAAGTGAGACAATGGTCATGCACGTGTTGACGAGGCACTCCCTCTACTCTACTCAACGCAAGTACTGTATAAAATCAAGTTATGGGACAAAGCCAACAACTGTTCGTTTTTTCAGGCTATCGACTTATGCTTTGTAGTCCAGGTTGCCAGTTCGAATCTCGTCTTTCAGATTTGTTAGTTTTAGGTCCAAATTTGATTAATGACAAGTGGGACCCCCGTGTGTTGTTCTGATATTTCAGTGTAGGATGGTTTTTTTGAACAAACACTTTGCGCGGTTAGACAAGTAACGGCAGGAGTTACACGTATTTTGCAAGTTTACGAACAAAAATGACAGCGGCATAGAATATCACATCCACCCCGCAGCTTAGATACTATGGTGTTACGAGTTTTTACACCGTTGGAAGTGAGATCCCACTACAAAAAAAAGACACATCTGTGACATTTTGGGCCGAACATTTTTTTTTCTGTCATACATATGACACTTCTATGATGATAATTGTGACAAAACCTGATATCATCATAGATGTGGTGGGCTCCTACTTCTATGACAAAAAATCATGACAGAAAATGGGCTTTTTGTCCTGGGCGGGCCGGAGACGCAGCTGCATGACATTCTTTGGGCCGTCCATGACGGAAAAAACCATGGTAGGAGCGAGGGGGAGGAAAATTTCGGGGAGTTCCCAGTTACGGTGGGAGGTCAGGGGCCGAGCGATGCGCGTTTCTCTCGTACACGTATGCGCGTGTGTGCGAGGCGTTGGCTCTAACTGAACCCGAGCGATTGCACTGTAGGCTATGCGTTACTGAACTCGAGCGATCGATCGATGGCTGCTAACTGAACCTGATCGAGCGATTCCTTTGCTACTGCTGCTAACTAAAGCCGATCGATTGGATGAATAGTGAGCGTTGCGGGGGGGGGGGGGTTGGATGAACAGTGAGCGGTGGCGTTGCCTCTGGATGAACAGGACCCCGTGGTGTGGAGGGCTGGATGAACAATAGACGGTGGAGGGGTGCCAGTGGAGGGGTGGATGAACAGGACCCCGTGGTGTGGAGGGCTGGATGAACAGTAGACGGTGGAGGGGTGCCCGTGGAGGGGTGGTTGAACAGTAGCCGGTTGTCGGTGAAAACGACACCTATGGGATCACAAGAATCCCTACTATGGTTGGCGGGGCGCGGGGTTGAGAGAAGAGCGGATCAAATAGATAGCACACGGTTCGTTTATCCAGGTACGGGCCGCGAGGATGCGTAAAACCCTACTCCTGCTTTGGTGGATGTATATTTGTGTTCTTGAGCTAGCTATGGGGCGTGAGGAGCTCCAAAAAGCCGAATCCCTCTCCTGGTCGCCTCGGGCCTCCTTTTATAGGAAAAAAGGGGTTGCCACAGTGGCACACAGGAGGTGGAAAGGGTACAGTGATGCGAGGTTATCCTTCACATTACATGACAAGGTGCATTTAATGCGTCTGCTTAGGTGTCCTTGCTTTATCGGGGACGGGGGAGAAGTTTGTCCCGTCCGTCGCCGCTCCTCCTCGTGTCGACACGCGCCCTGGCCAGCGATGCCCGTGGTGCCATGTAGGCAGGCAGGCAGCTGAGGTGGCGCGGTGATGGGGCCTTCACGAAGATCTGCATGCCGCCACACAGGTGCTAGCCCAGTTGGTTGGGTCGGCAGCTATATGTGAACGGTGATGGGGACTTGGTTGGCGTCGGCTTGATGGTGGCCCTTGTAAGTGCATCTAGTGCCACCCCTAGTTGGTTTTGGAGTATTGACGACAAACCTAGTTGAGGGACTAATGTGTTTGTGAGAATTGCAGGAAAACACAGGAAGAAGTCCCTCATTGATTCGGTTTACTACCAGAGATGACCCCTAAAAATGAATGAAGACATTGAAGTCAAAGGTGGTATATGAAGATATTCACATTGAAGACTATGACAACAGAAGACACGTTATGAAGCCTATGGAACTCGAAGACTTAGATCTTTCGTAGTTCTTTTTATTTTTGTTGATTCATAGGAACCACCGTACTGTTAAGTGGGGTCCAGGAGAACAAGTCAGAATGACTTAAGTGATGCCTAAATCAAAAACCTATGTCTTCGAGTGAAGACAATGAGAGCGAATCTTGTCCAGAGCCGGACAAGTCAGCTTTGCTTGTAGCCCAAGTAAAGTTGCCATGAGAGATCGAAATCTGACCGTTGAGACACGTGTCAGTTCCTTAGTGACCCAGGGTCATTTCGGACAAATCAGGTCGGGTTGCCAAGTGGCTATAAATAGCCCACCCCCACAACCATAAACGGTTGGCTGCTCAGATTTCAGTGCACGGCTTTTGTCGTTTGAGAGCAACCCACCTCGAAGCCTTTGAGAGAAAATTCCTAGTGAGGAGAAAAGCCCTAACACCCAGAGCCAGAGTAAATTGGGCATCACTTAAGTCTTCTTGTCTGTGTGATCTGAAGACTTATTACACTTGAGGACTGTGAATCCTCCAGACGGTTAGGCGTCGCGTTCAGAGCATCCAAGAGACATTGTGGATTGCCAGTGAACGAAGTCTGTGAAGGTTTGGGAGTCTACCTTGAAGACTTACCAGAGTGATTGGGCGAGGACTAAGTGACCTTAGCTCAAGGAGATTACGGTGAGGACTTGGTGTCCTGAACTGTGTGTTCAGGACTGGGTGTCCGGGACTATGTGTCCTAAGGTTTAAATACCTAGCCGCTCCAACCAGACGTACAGTTGTCACAGCAACTGGAACTCGTCCAACATATCATTGTCTTCAACGAGTCACTGGTTTCATCTTCACTTCCTTCTCTTGCTGTTACTCATTGTGAAGTCATTGCGTGATTGCTTTATCATTTGTCTTCACAACGTGAATGCATGATCTGTTTGGCTTCATAACTTCTTCCTACTTGATCCTTATTACACTGAAGTTGTTTGTCACTGTGCTTTCACTCTATTGAATACATGACCATGGCTGGCCTAGTGTAATCTAACTTCCGCTGCATAGTAATAGGCATAATCTTCACTGTTTGTCTTCATAACTCCCAAGTTTTGAAGACTTTCATAAAAATCGCCTATTCACCCCCCTCTAGTCGATATAACGCACTTTCAATTGGTATCAGAGCAATGTGCTCCCTTGTTCTGTGTGATTCGGTTTAACCACCTGGAGTTTTAGCTATGTCGACTGCAGGGATAATCAAAGTCTCCGCTGCATGCCCCGTCTTCGATGGAACTGAATATCCCTACTGGAAGAATAAGATGCGCATGCATCTTGAAGCCATTGACATCGACCTATGGTATGTCGTCGAGAACGGCGTTCCCAAGGCTGGAGAAGGTGTCACTGCTGCTGATGTCAAGAAATTCGTTCAACTGGACTCTACTGCCAAGAACATCATCTGTGGTCATCTGACCAAAGGACAGTATGGCCATGTGAGTGCCTTGAAGACATCCAAACTGGTCTGGGACTGGCTCTCCAAGGTCAATGAAGGCATCTCAACCTAGAGAGATCAACGAATCAGTGTCCTTCGCAATCTCTTCAACCGCTTCAAGCGAAATGACAATGAGAATGTCCAGCACACATTTGATAGACTCACTGACATCACAAATGAGCTTCAAGCCCTCGGTGCCACTGAAATCACCAAACACGAAATCGTCAAAACGCTGCTGAGATCACTTGATAGTTCGTTTGACATCCTGGCCTTGATGATTCAAGAACGTCCTGATTTCAAGACACTCGATCCATCTGACATACTTGAGAGGCTCAACACACACGAGTTTCAGCTTTCTGAGAAAAGAGATATCTACGGTCCAAACTATGGGCAAACTCGCGCCTTGAAGGCAAAAGCTGTCTCCTCATCTGAAGAAGAATCTAACTGTAGTTCTGATGATCCTGAAGACATTGGAAGAGAACTTGCAATGCTAGTGAAGAAGTTCCAAAAATTCACCAAGAAGAAAGGCTTCAGAAAATCTTCACGATCAAGCTCAAGGAATGATGAAGCTTCTGCTCATGACTACAAGAAGAAAACATGTCACAAGTGCAAGAAAACTGGACACTTCATCTCTGAGTGTCCACAGTGGGACAATGAGAACAGAAGGAAGAAGAAGAGCAAGGAATATGATTCTGACGACAAGAAGAAGAAGAAATACTCAAAGTCTTCTTCCAAGTCTTCATCAAAGTCTTCATCACACAAGAAGAGCTCATCTGGCAAGGCACGTGCGTTTGTTGGAAAGGAGATGGATTAAGAGGAGGAGTCCGCATCTGAGGAGGCAAAGGTGGAGTCTGAGGAGGAGTCTGATTCTGGCATTGCGAGTCTGGCTACAGCATACATCGCCAAGTCCATCTTCAACACTGAAGACAATGACTGCATCACCGACACCAACGCAAATGACAAGAACGACTCCACTCCTACCTACTGCTTCATGGCACGCGGTGCCAAGGTAAACACACGCACTACTCGCTATGAAACATCTAGTGACGATGACTCTGAATGTGATTCAAAACCTAGCTACAAAACACTTGCTAAAATTGCAACTAAACAACAGAAAGCTATGGAACATATTCAAAAACTGTTAGACAGATGATCTGTTGGGTGCTGAAATGACTCGATCTGAATCCTTAATTGAAGACATAAAAAACCTTCACGTTAAGTATCAGGAACTTGAAGATCGTCATGATACTCTCTCAACAACTCATGAAAAGCTTTCCTATGATTATCTTCAAAGGAAGCAAGAACTTGAGAAATTGAGGGTGGCTCATGAAGATCTTCAAAAGGAAAACGAGTCACTTCGCTCCGAACAGATCAGTCCCGCTCAGGAAGGTTTTGAACTACCATGGCTTAAATGCATTGAGCGTGATAATGCTAATTCTGTGGCTGAATGTTCCACTTCTACTGCTGTTGCAATATCTTCAACTGTTGACGTGGTAACTAACCCCTCTGCTGAGGATACCACTGCTATTGCTGATGAGAATGCTATGTTGAAGACATTGCTTGAAACAGGGATGTACAAAAGTCTTAAAGGACATCAGACACTATGTGATGTCCTCAAGAAGCAGATCCTGAATCGAAACCCTAGGAAAGAGGGTGTTGGATTTGTGAGGAAAATCAATACAGATGGCTCTTACTGGAAACCTGAGCAGTACCCCAAAACCACATGGGTTGCTGCAAAGGAACTTTCAGCAGATCCATCCAACTTATCTGGCTTCACTTGTGCTAACCCCATTATCATTGATGAATCCTTTGATGCAAACTATAAACTGTTTAAGAATCAGAATGGTGAAGTGTTTGCCAGGTACATTGGTACTAACTGCAGGAATGGACCACCTATGAAGAAGATCTGGGTTTCCAAAAAGTGTCTGGAAAATCTTCCTGTGAATGTCTTCATGACACCTCACTTGAAGAAGACAAATCTCAGACCAAAGGCTTCATACGGTCCAATGGCTTCATACAAACAGAGGACTCACCTGAGTCACACTAACACAAATGTTTTGCAGGGAAACCATACTCAGGCACATGAGTATGAGAGCGGTTCATCGAACCGTGTTCATGTGACCAAACATTATTCTGCTTATTCCTATGAGTATTATTGTCCACCTGCTAGACTGTTTGCTAAGGCTTCAAAGCCAAAATTCTCAGATGCTGCACTTAGACTTATTGCTTCTAAGCCACCCTTGAAGATGTGGGTGGTTAAGAAAGCTTAACTCTCTTTTGCAGGGAAAGGTCTCCAGCAGAAAAACAAAATCTTCTGATGCTATTGCTGGGGACCTTAAAGATCTTGTAGGACGCAAGATAAAATGCCCGAATGGGATCAATATGTACTTCGTTCCTGAATCGCATGCTACTCTCCCTATTAGTCCTAATCTGGATTTAAGTTTTCATAACCCACTGGCTCGTCAAATGTTTATGCTTCACAATTCTCTTCGTGAAGCCTATCCCCCTAACTGTACTGTAGGGTACGACACCAGCGACTTCAAAATCTTCAGAATGGATTATTGACAGTGGGTGTACAAATCACATGACTGGCAGAAGAAGCCTTCTTATGGACTCAACATTACAACCATCCGAAAAGAGCCACAACACATTTGCTGACACTGGTAAAAGTAAGGTATTGGGTCTAGGTAGAGTTGCAATCTCAAAGGATCAACACATGGATAAAGTCATGCTTGTTGAATCCCTTGGCTTCAACTTAATGTCTGTCTCAATGCTTTGCGATCTGAATATGATTGTAATGTTTGGAAAATATTGCTGCCTGGTGCTAATGGAATCTGACAAATCTCTAGTGTTTGAAGGGTATCGGAAAGGTGATTTGTATGTGGTAGATTTCTCAGCAGGACCACAACTTGCGGTATGCCTTCTTGCAAAAGCTTCAGAATGCTGGCTTTGGCATCGGAGGCTTGGGCATGCTGGCATGAGGAACCTCCACACCCTTGCGAAGAAGAAGCATGTCATAGGCATCGAGGGCGTCAAGTTCAAGAAAGATCATTTATGTGCTGCCTGTGAAGCAGGGAAGATGACAAGGGCAAAACATCCTTCGAAGACAATCATGACTACTACACAACCCTTCGAACTACTCCACATGGATCTTTTCGGTCCCACTCACTACTCAACTTTTACTACTACTGCTTGCCTCTATGGCTTCGTCATTGTTGATGATTACTCTAGATATACTTGGGTACACATAATCCTTTACAAGACTGAAGTGCAGGATGTCTTCAGACGCTTCGCCAATCGAGCTATGAACAATTTTGGCGCCAAGATAAAACACATTAGAAGTGACAATGGCACTGAATTCAAGAAAACTGGCCTTGATGCATATCTTGATACCTTGGGCATCACACATGAATTCTCAGCTCCGTACACGCCACAGCAGAATGGCGTCGTCGAACGCAAGAACAGAACACTCATTGAAATGGCCAGAACAATGCTAGATGAATACAAGACTCCAAGAAAATTCTGGACTGAAGCCATTGATACTGCATGCCATACAATCAATCGTGTTTATCTTCACAAGCTTCTGAACAAGACATCTTATGAACTCCTAACTGGCAAGAAGCCAAATGTTAGTTACTTCAGAGTATTTGGCGCAAAGTGCTGGATCAAGGACCCACATCACACCTCAAAGTTTGCACCAAAAGCACATGAGGGCTTTATGCTTGGATATGGAAAGGATTCACACTCCTACAGAGTCTTCAATCTCTTCCATTACAAAGTGGTCGAAACAGTGGATGTGCGGTTTGATGAAACAAATGGTTCACAAAGAGAGCAACTGCCAAATGTGCTAGATGAAGTCCCAGCTAGTGAATCAATCAAGCTTATGGGAACTGGAGAGATTATACCTTCTGAAGCTCATCCTGAAGAAGAACTCATCATCTCAGCACCTGATCAACATGAATACAATGCTCAGCATGAAGACATTCCTCCAAACAACAACGCAGATCAGCAAGAGCAAAGTCTTTGCCCTATACATCCTCGTGTTGCAAATGAAGTGCAGATTGACAGAATACTTGACAGCATCAATGCACCTGGTCCACTCACTCGTTCAAGGGCAACTCAGCTAGCAAACTTCTGTGGGCATTTCGCATTCGTCTCAATATCAGAACC
Source organism: Triticum urartu (assembly GCF_003073215.2). NCBI lineage: Eukaryota > Viridiplantae > Streptophyta > Magnoliopsida > Poales > Poaceae > Triticum > Triticum urartu. Next base: position 50,589,492 of record NC_053023.1, read on the forward strand.
CAAGAAAGTTGAAGAAGCCTTCATGGAACCTGAATGGATTCAAGCTATGCAAGAAGAGCTTCAACAGTTTGAGCTGAATAATGTATGGGAACTGGTTAAGCGTCCTGATCCACGGAAGCACAACATAATAGGCACCAAATGGATATACCGCAACAAGCAAGATGAGCATGGTCAAGTTGTCAGAAACAAAGCTCGTCTCGTTGCTCAAGGATATACTCTAGTAGAGGGCATTGACTTCGATGAAACTTTTGCTCCTGTGGCTAGGCTTGAAGCCATACGCATACTGCTGGCCTATGCAAATCATCATAACATACTTCTATATCAAATGGATGTGAAAAGTGCCTTTCTCAATGGCAAGATTGAAGAAGAAGTGTATGTTGCACAAACACCTGGTTTTGAAAATCCAAAACATCCTGATATGGTATACAAGCTCAACAAGGCACTGTATGGCCTCAAACAAGCCCCTAGGGCCTGGTATGATACACTCAAGTACTTTCTGAAGAGCAAAGGCTTCATACCTGGTTCCCTGGATCCCACTCTTTTCACGAAGACATACGATGGTGAACTGTTTGTGTGCCAAATATATGTGGATGACATTATCTTCGGCTGCACCAATCGGAAGTACAGTGAAGAGTTTGGATATATGATGCAAGAGCAATATCAGATGTCCATGATGGGGGAGCTGAAGTTCTTTCTTGGTCTTCAAATCCGACAACAGCACAATGGCATCTTCATATCTCAAGAGAAGTATCTCAAAGATTGCCTGAAGAAGTTCGGTATGCAAGACTGCAAAGGCTTCACAACACCAATGCCAGCCAAACATCATCTAGGTCCTGACGACAATGGTAAAGAGTTCGATCAAAAGGTATACCGCTCCATGATTGGGTCTTTGCTTTATTTATGTGCATCTAGGCCAGATATCATGCTTAGTGTTTGCATGTGTGCTCAATTTCAAGTGGCACCAAAGGAGTCGCATCACTTAGCTGTGAAGCGAATTCTTCGATATTTGGCTCACACCCCAACTCTAGGATTATGGTATCCAAAGGGCTCAGAGTTTGATTTGGTTGGATTTTCGGATGCTGATTATGCTGGTGACAAAGTTGATTGCAAGTCTACATCTGGCACATGTCACTTTCTGGGATGATCACTTGTATGTTGGTCTTCAAAGAAGCAGAACTGTGTATCTCTCTCCACTGCTGAATCTGAATACATTGCTGCTGGATTTTGCTGCGCTCAGCTTCTGTGGATGAAGCAAACACTCAAGGATTATGGCATTCATCTGAAGCAAGTGCCACTTTACTGCGACAATGAAAGCACCATCAAGATTGCCAACAACCCAGTTCAGCACTCGAAGACAAAGCACATTGAAATTCGCCATCACTTTCTCAGAGATCATGTTGTGAAGGAAGACATTGATATCATACACGTCAACACTGAAGAGCAATTGGTAGATATCTTCACCAAGCCCTTGGATGAGAAGAGGTTCTGCAAGTTACGGTGTGAGCTAAATATCTTGGAATCCTCAAATGTCCTGTGATCAGGCACACATCCTAACACTTATGCATATTGATGACTTAGATGTGCAACGCACAAAGTAAAGTATTTCTTCAATCAATGAAGATATACATTCTAAGTGTGAATACATTAATGTGGAATTTGACTTCGGAGCGCCACAATAATTGTGCACCGTGTCTGGGTCTAATACTTCCTATACGGTGGGTAACGCCACCACCAAACGTTCCATTTTGAAGTGTTTAACTCATGGCGTTACCTTGCAATATCTTCACATTGGTTTGGCTTCAAACTTAACATGTCTTCATGATTATCTTCACTACGATGATTATATATATATATATATATATATGCTCTCAGTGTTCTGTCCTCTACAGCATTCACTTATAGCTATGTCTTCTTGGTTGAATCTTTTGAACTAAGTGAATGTGATCGGACCCTAACCTCTCTATGCTTTCTATCTCAAACTCTATCTCTCCAAGTCATATGCATTCTGTTGAAACTGTCGAATGTCTTCACTGTGTCCTTGTCAGCTGAAGACATAGAGACAACCATAAAAGTCCGTTTTTAATGCTCATTCCTCCACATAAGATCCGGAGAAGCAGGAACGACCGCCCGACAATTTAGGTGTGCGTGGGACGTGCAACAAACCCCAAACTTCCGCTAACTGGCCACGCGTGCCTCAAATGCGAACCGCCAGGGGCACCTGCGTAATAGCACAGTGCCGCCTCTAAGTCTATAAATTCACACTTACCGTAGTCATTATCTCCTTCTTCCATCCTCGCACGAACCCTAGCACCACTGCTAGCACTCGACGACGCCGGAGACAAAGCGCTTCGCTGCCGCAACCTCTCCAACGCCGTCCTCACGCCGACCGCGGACATCGTCCTTTCCGTCGTCGCCGTAGGTGTTTTCCGTCGCCAAGTTAGGGCACGGAGGACTGAACTGCTCGGCATCAACTTCCTTCCGTCTAGCAGTTCCAGTGTGGTAAATAAAACTTCTTTTTACAGCCTCTTTTGATCTCTTGGTTCTGTCACTTTCAACCATAAGAAGTTTCTCTTCACACCAGTTAGATCTCTGGCTGCATCTCATAACATGCCTAGTATATTCACTTGTGCTTCATAAAGTAGTTAGATTCCTCACTTGTACTGATCTATGGGTTCGTACAAATCTGGAACCAACTTCTTATCTATAAGTGAATGTCTTAGCACAATGAGGGCAATGTCTTCTAAACTGATTAATCTTCAAAACCTTCTGAGAATGCATATGACCTCTTCCCCTTCCCTCGCACCTTAATGCTGTCATAGGTACATGTCCGTGGGAGAATCCTTCGGTTCTCATAGTCTGCATTCATTTGCAGAATTCCTACAGCATCACATAAACTCTCCTGAAGCCAGTTCCTGTTTGTCCAGAAAAAGAAAGCCTTTGAAGCCTTTGAAAGTTTTGAAGCCTTTCAAGTTAAAGTTTATGGCTTCAGTTGCAGCAAGAAAGGGGGGCAGACAGAGACGTGAGGGAACTTCCAAGGATCTACCTGAAGACTTGGCAGAAATGTACAAAACAGATCCAGAAGAGAGCTATGGGCAGCGCAAAACCCGAATCCAATGGATTCGACGCTATTGGGCAGAATAGTGGTTCAAATACCGCTTCGTCACCCAGGAGTATGCTGAAAATAATGCAATCAAGAGTCCATGGGGGGATATCTTATACAAGAACCTTGTACCCAAAACCAGAAATGAAGCCATTGCTCAAGGCTTCTACCCATGCATGGTCCGAGGACCACAGCCCGATGATGCACATCCGTCGTCACTTCTTTGGTGTCGTGACGACAATCTCTTCAAACGCAACTTTCAGTTTGCTCAACAGTCTGCGAAGCTAAACAAGAAGAAATTTGGGCTTGACTTCAATCCTGGTCCCTCCTCACCAAGGGCAGATGGCACACGCGACGCGGAACCCAATATCATCGGTCCGTTTGCCAATCTTGAGGGCCTGATCACCCACATCTTAGTCCAAGGGACTGCTGTGAATGACCCTCCAGCTGATTCTGAGTCTGATGAAGCTCCTGCTGTGCCGAAGCCAAAGCAGACAAAGAAACCAAAAGCTTCGAAGCCGGCCCCTGCCTCAAAAATCTCAAGGGCGAAGCCATTGAAAACTGCACCTCCTGAAGTCAGTGTGCAGTCTGAAGATGTATCCCGCATCTCCAAGCCCCTGAAGGATAAGGAGCCCCAGCAACACACAGGCAAAGAGCTCACTGCTGCTGCCATTCTGCGCAGTGAAGCCATTGATCTATCAAGCGATGAAGATCTGGGCGATGACGCACTAGAACAGCTCATCAAAAGCAAGGAGGAAGCGGAAATCTTCAACAATCAGCCTCTCTTTGATGTCGCCATCATCCACAGCTTCATCGATGAATGGTTTGACACACCAGATATAAGCTTCAATGATCTGCAGCTGCCTATTGGACTCAGCGTCGCCTTCCAAGGCGCAATTGCTTCAGAACTGGCCATTGCTCAGCGCATTGTTGAGCTGAAGCAGAAAATTGATCACGAAAAAGCTCAGTTCAAGAAGCACATGGCCAGTCTCAGCATGCAGGAAGTGAGAAGCTTCAAAATCATGCTGCATGATCTCAAAGAAAACTTTCTGAAGAAGCGTGCTGAAGCTCAAGGCTCGCGTGAAAGGATGAAGTCATTGGCTGACAAATGTGTTCAAGCCTACAACGAGGCTGAAAAGCGCAAGGCACTTGGGCGTCCAGGCATCGACCCCAAGATGGCCGCAAAGAAGAAGAAGCAGCCTGCTGTGAGTGAACCAGAGGCATCAAGACAAGCAGCCACTTCCATTGTCTTCCCAACCGCCACGACTGGCTCGAAGCCAAAGAGCCGGTCAACAGCTTCAGAGCTAAAGAAGACAAGAGCTGCAGAAGCTGAAGCCAGAAAAAGGAAGAGCTCTGAAGCCTCTCCTTCTGCCCCCAGTAAAAAGAAGCGCAAGACTAAGAAAACTAGGGCTTCTCCCACAGAGCCCTTGATGGTTGAACCCCTTTTTGTCATTCACCCCAATGCAGAAAGAAGACTAACAGTTCATGAGCCTGCTACCACAGAGGCACCTGACGCTGAAGATATTCCAGCAGCCGACCCACTAGCTGCTGAAGACATTGGTCATCAGGACAATGTGCAAGGTGATGCAGCCCTTCCTCAGCTTGAAACAAGTGAACCCATCAGCATTGGTCGTCCTCTGAAGCCAATGGCACAAGATGAGTCATGGGCGGACCGCCCTCAGGAGGAAGAAGACATTCAGGCCCAGCCCACTCCGACACCACAAGCGTCGTCTGCGTTCCGTAGGCTTCGCAAAGGACCACGGCCTCAAGTCCAGTCTGCAGAAATTCCGGCTGCATCAGCCGAAGATAATGAAGAAGCACCTCCAGAACTCACTCCCTCGCTCCATCAAGATGCAGTTCCCCAAGAGACCGTGCCTGAAGATGTCCCTCAAACTACTAACACTGAAGCCAATGTGGAGCCCGCTCCACCAAATGCTTCAGCGGACAGCGAAGCCACTGAGCCAGACACTTCAGTTCCTGAGTCTGCTGCAGGTCCACAATTTGACTATCACATAGAGCACAGGCCTCATGTCCAGAAGCCAGTCCCAAGGCTTCCAAGGTTCCCAGGTCCTGCATCAGCACCTGGCTCCTTTGATGTAAACAGCTTCAAGGCAGACAACACTTTTTCGATAGCTCCAAGAACCCCTATTCAAGGGAAAGGATTGTATCAGACAGGTTCTGGAGCTATTCACAGCGCAGCTATTATTCTTGCATCTTATACAACCAAGGTCGCATCTTCCCTCACAAGCGCCTTGAGGTTGATGCTATTGCTGGTCTGCCATGTCTTGAGGAAGCTTTGGACTACTTCAGGCAAGTGGGTCTGCTGCCGTTCGTGACTGATGAAGAGCACTGGAACGAAGAGCTTCTGCTTCAGTTTTATGCCACTCTCCACATCAAAGGCTACAGCAGAGATCCTAAGACTTGGATCCTGGAGTGGATGACCGGAAATGTCCATCATGAAGCCAATGCATTCAATATCATTGAGCTCACTGGCCTGCCCACTCCAGGCGAATTCTTCGAGGAAGGGTGTCAACTTCATTCTGAAGCTATTGAGAGCATATTTCAGAGACCTGAACCAAATATGAGTCAGATGCTCTCAATGATGAAGCCATTGCCTCAAGATGCACCCTATCCAACTGAGTTCTTCGTTGAAGACCTAGAGTACCTGCCCAGGACCATATATCATATTATCCGGCGGACTCTCTGGCCCATTAAGGGACTCTCTGGCTCGGACTTATTTGGTCTAAAAATCTATGCCCCTTGGGTGATGAGGCTGATCAAACTGCACTCTACAAATTCGTATCAGCCCTCAGCCCGAAACCATCGCATCTTCCTGCCAGATGTGGATATCTCTGCTGAAGCAATATACCCTGAGCCTGCCAAGCAACCAATAAGTCTTCAGAATGCCGAACACCAGAGCTTCACGCAGAATGTTGAAGGTGTTGAAGCCATGTCCAGGGTCTATCCTATGGCTGGCACTACACGTGCACCAGCATCAACTGAAGCCACAGATAGCACAAACGCTCCATGACCCAAGAAGCGTGCTCGTGTCCTCACTGACCGAGAGCTTCTTGTGGCCCTTCACCAAAAGCAAGATAGGCATCACGACTGGCTGAAACGTCAGATGAAGAGCCTCTTGGTGGATGTCAATCGTCTTCGAAACCTGGCCACCAAGAATGCCTTCGTTACGCATGAGACATGCCGTCGTACGTGGAAAGGGCTCTCAATGATCTGCACTGAAGCTGAACTTGAAGAGGATGGCTTCACAGAGCGCTTCAAATTTGACACACCACCTCCTAGGAGGGCTGTGATGCGCAACACACCGTCACTTGAAGACTCTGAGTATTCCTCATCTGCTGCCACCGTCACTGCGAGGATCATTGATGAAGATGATGATGCTACTTCACCTCCACCCGCTTCAGCACCTCAAAGCTCAGCACCGCCAAACAACTCCACCGACCCTGCTGCGCCTGGGAACGCGTAGAAAACTCTATGTCTTCAAACCTTTTTGGTCATTCCTGACAAAAGGGGGAGAAGCATATGATGTTTAAAGTCTTCAAGCGGGTCAATATGGGCGGGTGCCTTGTTTTGTTATACTTGCTTCGTGTTTGCAACTCTTGTTTTGTTTCATTTGGTTCTTTTGAGTTGTAAACACTAAAACTCGATGGTCGTCTGCTACTTGTTTTACCACTCCTTTTGCAAAGATAAATTCCGCACTCATCTCATTCTGCAGACATCCATTTTCATTATGCATGTTATTATCTTCATATACTTTCACATGCATAGTAGATTGTCATCATAAGCTGAAGCTGATCTCCACAAGTACAACCTGCCATGTGCATTTGCATTCCAAAAGCAAATTAACTTATATGCACATCTTCAGGGGGAGCACTTGCAACTTATGATGACAATTCCTTTACAGACTTCACACTTTATATTCCCCGTTGAAAACTTCAACTAGTTTGTCATCAATCACCAAAAAGGGTTGTAAGTGCATCTAGTGCCACCCCTAGTTGGTTTTGGAGTATTGACGACAACCTAGTTGAGGGACTAATGTGTTTGTGAGAATTGCAGGAAAACACAGGTAGAAGTCCCTCATTGATTCGGTTTTACTACCAGAGAGATGACCCCTAAAAATGAATGAAGACATTGAAGACAAAGGTGGTATATGAAGATATTCACATTGGAAGACTATGACAACAGAAGACACGTTATGAAGCCTATGGAACTCGAAGACTTAGATCTTTCGTAGTTTTTATTTTTGTTGAGTCATAGGAACCACCGTACTGTTAAGTGGGGTCCAGGAGAACAAGTCAGAATGACTTAAGTGATGCCTAAATCAAAAACCTATGTCTTCGAGTGAAGACAATGAGAGCGAATCTTGTCCAGAGCCGGACAAGTCAGCTTTGCTTGTAGCCCAAGTAAAGTTGCCATGAGAGATCGAAATCTGACCGTTGAGACACGTGTCAGTTCCTTAGTGACCCAGGGTCATTTCGGACAAATCAGGTCGGGTTGCCAAGTGGCTATAAATAGCCCACCCCCACAACCATAAACGGTTGGCTGCTCAGATTTCAGTGCACGGCTTTTGTCGTTTGAGAGCAACCCACCTCGAAGCCTTTGAGAGAAAATTCCTAGTGAGGAGAAAAGCCCTAACCACCCAGAGCCAGAGTAAATTGGGCATCACTTAAGTCTTCTTGTCTGTGTGATCTGAAGACTTATTACACTTGAGGACTGTGAGTCCTCCAGACGGTTAGGCGTCGCGTTCAGAGCATCCAAGAGACATTGTGGATTGCAAGTGAACGAAGTCTGTGAAGGTTTGGGAGTCTACCTTGAAGACTTACCAGAGTGATTGGGCGAGGACTAAGTGACCTTAGCTCAAGGAGATTACGGTGAGGACTTGGTGTCCTGAACTGTGTGTTCAGGACTGGGTGTCCGGGACTGTGTGTCCTAAGGTTTAAATACCTAGCCGCTCCAACCAGACGTACAGTTGTCACAGCAACTGGAACTCATCCAACATATCATCGTCTTCAACGAGTCACTGGTTTCATCTTCACTTCCTTCTCTTGCTGTTACTCATTGTGAAGTCATTGCGTGATTGCTTTATCATTTGTCTTCACAACGTGAATGCATGATCTGTTATGCTTCATAACTTCTTCCTACTTGATCCTTATTACACTGAAGCTGTTTGTCACTGTGCTTTCACTCTATTGAATACATGACCATGGCTGGCCTAGTGTAATCTAACTTCTGCTGCATAGTAATAGGCATAATCTTCACTGTTTGTCTTCATAACTCCCAAGTTTTGAAGACTTTCATAAAAATCGCCTATTCACCCCCCTCTAGTCGATATAACGCACTTTCAGCCCTGTAGATGTCCTCGGCAAGGGCCTTGCCGGGGCCCTGGCAAGGGTCTTGTCGCGGTGCCTGCTGTCGTCCCCGGCAAGGCGCTTTCCGGGGGTCTCATGATTTTCCTTGGCTGGGACCCCGCCAAGGATCGTTGTCTTCCAGTGCACATCTGATCTTGAATGTCTCTTCACAAAGATCTTTATGCCACCACGGAGGTGTCTCCCGAATCCTCGTCCCATGGTGGGGGCAGTGGACTCAAGGGTGACCTGCTTCGTAGGCGTGGGGCGAGTTGCCGCGGCAAGAGCCTTGCCGGGGCTGCTAAGGCCGACCCCGGCAAGGATCTTACCGGGGGAGCCCGCTTCGTCCCTTTCCTCTCTGTGGTTTTGCTTTAGTTACCTTGGGCTTTGGTCTTACCCTGGCTCACCTCCCTTGCCCTGCTCGGTGTGGTTGCGGGCGCGGCTCTGACTGCCCGTGCACAGTTATAGGGGTACAAAGAGTGTACCCCTCTTTTTGTACACCGACAGGAGCCCCCGGGTCTGGGCCACACATAAGCGCGCCCGGGTCTGGGCGACACATAAGCGCAACGCGTTGTTGGGCTAGGCCCAGAACGGTGCGTGGACAAGCGGGGCGACTTTTACTGTGGTAAGATTTTTTGTGCCGCGCCTCCTGAGACCCGCGCGCGTGGCGCGTCGCGAAGGGGTGTGCGTGATGTGGGCGTCATGCGTGGGGCGGTTCCCGCAGGCATGCGTCACATCATAGTAAAGAGGCGGCTTCGCGCCTTCCCCGTAAAAGGAGGGAGGTGTGGAGGCACGACTCATTTACTAAAATGGGGCCGAGGCGCGGTCTTCAAGGCGTCCACTCCCCATGATCACGGGGTGGGGAGAGGTCGCCTCACTTGTCACCTCAGTTCTGCGCATTGGCCACGTGTCTCCCATGCGCTTGGGGTGGCAAATGGTGGAGGCGGGGAACCGGGCCGTCGCTGGTTGGGGCAGCGGGTCGGTCCTGGTTTCCTGCGCCTCCCGTGTGTTGATTGGCCGAGCGGGGCGGCTGAGCCCCAACCCCGTCCCCATATAAAGAGCGGGGAGGGAGGACGGCACCCTGCATTCTTCCATCTTCCTCCTTCTTCTGCTTCCGCTTCTTACTTCCTCTTGTAATGGAGAAAGGGAACCCCGGTCCTTCGACAGTGGCGGCAAGGGTTGCTGCTCGACAACACGTCCCTCCTCCTCCCGCACCCGTGGTGGTAGAGCTAGCCGCGAGGGGAAGGGGGAGAGGGCGAGGTCGGGGCAGAGGCCGCAGTGCTCAGGGAAGGGGAGGACGGGGCGGCACGCCGGCCTCGCCCCCGCCAGCGGCTCCCCCTCTGATGGAGGGCCACATTGGGGACAACCCCTGCGAATTCTTCATCAGGCTGCGCCGGCCGCCGCACCGTCGCCTTCGTCTCCCGACTCCATTTGCGTGGTAGATGGAGCTGGATCCGCCGCAGTCATTGCGGTTGCACATGAGGGGCTGCGGGATCAGTGGTACGCGGGTCCGCGTCAACTTCCCTGCTCCTCATGTGATGTATCTCCGTCGAGGATGGAAAACGTTCGCTCGCATCCATAGCCTGACGGATGGGCTCACTCTCCACTTTAAGCTGATGGAGGGTGGCCTTCTCTCCGTCAAGGTCTTCGGGCACTTCGGGACTCGCGCAAGGTGTTGCGTGGAGAGTTCTTCTGATGATGAAGATTCCTCCTCGAGCGAGAGTGACGAGGAGGACAGTGACAGCGACGACGAGGGTGGTAGGCGGCGGGATGACGGGTCCGACTAGGTGTCGGGCGCCGCTCTGGGTGGCACCGGCGACTCCATCATCCGTGTTGCCGTCCCCTCAAACTCCTCGGGGCCGTCTCCTCGGCGGCTGGCGTTGGGAGGTTGCGGAAGAGGAAGAGGGCGGGCGGCAAGGCCCTCAAGTCGGAGTACGTAGGCGCCGGCGTCTTCGACGCGTGCTGACGTCCTGCCGCCTCGTCTTCGAGCTCTGCCTCTGGCGTCGCCACGCCATCCAGCCTTTGGACGGCCACCAAGATGTCCTCTTGGTGTCTTCTGCCGCTCGTAGTTCGCCTAGGCGCCCCTTTTGCCCTTTTCGCCTCCTTGACCTACCTCCTGAGGAGAGGGACAAGAAAGGGATTACGGGCATCTTATCTCTTTTTAGCTTGTAAGCCTTCGGGCCTTTGTTGAATTTAAAACTTGTAATCCCATGTTTTTCATTCCCTACTGACTGTACCTGAGTGGGATGTTTTTTTAATGAAAAAGGGATGTTTGCCGGGTCATTTGTTTGTGGGTGAAACCCACAACAAGAATAAATACTTGATATCTCTAAGATAAACATTTTCTCGCCCGGCAACAGGCCTTGCCATTCCCCCACTTTGCTCGACCTTTCTCACACTTTTGGCGGAGGCAGGGACGAGGTGGGTTTAGGCTCCTTGTTCCGTCCTTTTGCTGCCGCGACTACGACCAAACTCGATCCCAGGAACGAGCCCTAGGGCCTAGAGTTAGGGGAGCACGGTAGCCTAAGGATAGAACGAGGTTTCACATACCTCAGTCCATAACGGAATGCATGATAAGGGATGAAAAATTTATCTGAATCCGCAGCCCCCGGCGATCTTGGTTTGCTGTGGGTGAATCTTTGCTCTTGCAGCCCCTGGCAATACTCGCTTGCCGGGGTCTAGATGCTAGGTTTCCCCTTTTTCTTTCCAAGTTACTCGGCAATGATATCTGTGTGTCCTGCGAACCAAAGAAGACAAAAGAAGGACAAAGAGACGCACACTCGACCTCTAAGCTAGGGGTTAGTCGCCGCTAAGCACTATCAACCCTAACCAAGGACGAGACTCGACCTGACATGCATGCTATAACTTAGGGCACCGGCGCTTCATTTATTTATGCTCAGGGTCTGCGCCTGGCTTTGTACAAAGGGTTACATGCCTTGTTGGCAAGGCTTGTACAAAAGGTAGCTTGCCGGGGGGCCCGACAAGCCGTGCCTCATGGGTAAAACTTGCGAAGATGCTCAATGTTCCAGGAATTGCTCACTAGAACGGCATCTTCGGTCTCCAGGCGGACTGCGCCAGGCCTGGTGACTTGTATTACTCGATCAGCGTCAACTTGTTGGTATTCTTGGCCAATTGAATGCGCCGAAGAACAAGGTTGCCTTCCTCAAAGCTTCAAGCATGAACCTTGCGGCTATGGTAGTGGCGCAACGCTTGCTGGTAGCGTGCTGCTCTCACAGCCACCCGAAGATGATCTTCCTCAAGGAGTGTTGCGTCATCTTGTCGCAGTCTCTCTTGCTCAAGCTCATCATAAGCGAGCACTCGAGGTGACCGTATATGAGTTCAATGGGGAGAACTGCTTCTATCCTGTATACCAGGGCAAAGGGTGTCTGGCCGATGGCTCGATTTGGTGTCGTTCTGATTGACCAAAGAACCGTCGGCAACTCGTCAGTCCAGTGCCTTCCACTCTTGTGTAGCCTGTCAAAGGTCTTCGTCCTCAGGCCTCGCAGCACTTCAGCATTTGCCCTCTCAGCTTGTCCATTGCTTCGTGGGTGAGCAACGGAAGCGAAATAGACTTTGCTGCCGAGGTCTTGGGTATATTGCATGAAGGTGCGGCTTGTGAACTGCGTGCCGTTGTCGGTGATGATCCTGTTGGCTACACCAAAACGGCAGACTATTCCCTTGAAGAACTTGACGGTTGACTCAGCTGTGACCTCCCTCACTGCTTCCACCTCTGGCCACTTTGTGAACTTGTCGATCGCGACGTACAAGTACTCAAAGCCCCCGATAGCGCGGGGGAAAGGGCCCAGTATGTCGAGCCCCCAGACCGAGAAGGGCCGGGAGAGAGGAATGGTTTGAAGGGCTTGAGCTGGCTGATGAAGCTTCTTTGAATGGAACTGACACGCTTCACACCTGGTGACTAGTGCCGTCGCATCCTGGAGGGCAGTGGGCCAGAAGAAGCCTTGCCGAAATGCCTTGCCGGCAAGGGCCCTCGACCCTATGTGGGATCCACATACGCCTCCATGTATCTCTGCCAACAGCCCCAGTCCTTCGTCTCGAGGGATACACCTCAATTTCACGCCGTTTGGCCTCTTTCTGTACAAGACGTCATCGACGAACTGGTACATAGCAGACCGATGGGCTACTTTTTCCGCTTCTTCCTGCTCCTTAGGAAGTTCCCCTGATTGGAGGAATCGGACGGTATGCTGTGCCCACGCTAGAGCCTGAGGCTCGACGGCGAGGACTAAAGGCATTTCCTACGCTATAGGAGCGGCTGTCTCCACGGCAAGAGCTTGATGCCCCGCCGGAGCTAGCCGTCCTGTGGCGGGCTCAGTGTCTCCGGCAACATCCTTGCTGGCGGCTCCGAGGAGCTCGGTGGGAAAGTACTTGCCGGACCCTGATTTCCTCCTCTTGTTCTGCTCTGTTGATGGATCAACGGATGGCTGAGTTAGCCGAAGCACAAAGGTACCTGGTTCCACATGCAACTTGAGGGCAGCGCGCTTTGACAGGTAATCGGCGATGTCGTTCTCCACTCAGGGAACGTGCTCTGCCTGTATACCGTCAAAACGTTCTTCCAGCTTTCTCACTTCATCGACGTAGGCCTTGATCAACGGGCTCTGGTAATCTTTGTTGACTTGTTTGATGACAAGTTGCGAGTCGCCCCTGACGACGAGTTTCTTGATTCCGAGGTCTGCCGCGATCCTAAGACCAACAAGCAGCCCCTCGTACTCAGCAGTATTGTTTGTCGATGTTTCCATGGGGAAGTGCATTTGGACTACGTACTTGAGGTGCTCTCCGGTGGGCGCGACCAGCAGTACGCCAGCCCCGGCGCCCTGTAAGGAGAAGGCTCCATCAAAGTACATGATCCAGTCGCAACTTGCCTCTTTGCCGGGGAGAGTAGTCTCCTGGGCTTCTTCATCAGGCGTCGCGGTCCACTCTACAACGAACTCCGCCAGGACTCGGCTTTGGATCGTCGAGGTACTCTCGAACTTGAGGCCAAAGCTGGACAGCTCCAGTGCCCACTCTACAATCCTTCCAATTGCGTCTGGATTGTGCAATATCCGTTGTAGAGGGAGGCGAGTGACGATAGTGATTTTGTGCGCCTGGAAGTAGTGATGCAGCTTCCTCGAGGCCATAAGAAGGCCGAAGAGCAGTTTCTGCACACCGGAGTACCTTGATCTAGCCCCCTGCAGGAGAGAGCTAACAAAGTAGACCGGGTGCTGCATCATTTTCCTCCTTGGCGGCACTCCAACTGGCTGCGTCGTCTCTGCACCAATGGCATCAAGCTCTGTTGCTGCTATCACCTCGTTGTCGATTTCTCTCTATGCCACTAGTGCGGCGCTAACCACCTGGTTCGTCACCGCCAAGTACAGCAGCAATGGCTCCTGTGGTCTAGGTGCAACTAATACTGGCGTGGAAGAGAGATACCTCTTCAAATCTTGTAATGCCGCTTCGGCTTCTGGCGTCCACTCCATTGGGCCCGCCTTTTTCAAAATCTTGAAGAAGGGAAGGGCACGCTCGGCGGACTTGGCAATGAACCTGCTCATGGCGGCAATGCAACCAGCAAGCCGACGCACATCCTTGACCCACTTGGGTGCTTCAATCTACTCTATAGATTTGATCTTGTCCGGATTGGCCTCTATCCCATGCTGTGATACGAAGAACCCGAGAAGCTTGCCGGACGGGACGCCAAAGACGCACTTCTCAGGGTTCAGCTTGAGATTGATCTTGCGTAGGTTTGCAAATGTCTCTTGTAAATCCGGTATGAGGGTTGCCCTGTTCTTGGTTTTGACCACTATATCATCCATATAAGCCTCCATATTTCTATGGAGTTGGGGTTCAAAACCAATCTGGACCGCCCTTGCAAACTTTGAGCTAGCACTCTTCAACCCGAAAGGCATCCGTACAAAACAATACGTACCACATGGGGTGATGAATGATGTCTTCTCTTCGTCTTCTCTCGTCATGAAGATCTGGTGGTAGCCGGAGTAGGCATCGAGAAATGACAACAGGTCACACCCAGCCGTGGAGTCAACAATCTGGTCGATGCGTGGCAATGGGAAAGGGTCCTTGGGACAAGCCTTATTGATATCTGTGTAATCGATACACAGACTCCACTTCCCATTTGCCTTGCGGACCACCACTGGATTGGCAAACCACGTTGGATGGAGCACTCCTCTTACTAAACCTGCTACTTCCAGTTTCCGGATCTCCTCTGTAATGAACTCTTGCCGTTCCAAAGCTTGCTTCCTGACCTTCTGCTTGACGGGCCACGCATGAGGACAGACAACGAGGTGGTGCTCAATCACCTCCCTGGGAACGCCAGGGATGTCGGATGCTTGCCACGCAAACACATCGACATTCGCCCATAGGAAGGTGACGAGCGCGTCTTCCTATTTGTTGTCAAGGGCAGAGCTTATGGTGAAAGCTCCTCCCGTACCGTCCTCCTTGACGGACACCTTCTTGGTCTCCGGCGGCGTGGCCCTGGATTTCTTGTTCTTGCCGGTGGAGCTCTCTAGTACGTCCTCGATGGGAGCACTACACTCCGAAGAGGTGCGCTTACCGGAGTGGGTGCCTGAGGTCTCACCGGTCTTCTTCTTCTTCCCTGCCGGGGCTCCAGTGGCAGGAGCAACTGCCTTAGCAGCGACAGCTGCTGCAACTGCTTCTTGGTAGAGTTGGTCAGCGCAAATCAGCGCATCTTTCTTGTCGGATGGGATGGTGATGATCGTCACAGGCCCTGGCATCTTCAGGGTGTTGTAGGCGTAGTGTGACGCCGCCATGAACTTGGCCAGCGCTGGGCGGCCAAGGATCCCATTGTAAGGCAAGGGGATTTTGGGAACATCGAACACGATCCTTTCTGTCCTATAGTTCAGATCACTCCCGAAGGTCACGGGCAGCGTGACCTTCCCCTTTGGTTGACTTCTTCCCGGGTTGACCCCCTGAAAGGTGCCCGTTTCTTCGAGGTCTCTGTCGGGAATCTGCAGCTTCTTGATCATGGCAGGCGAGATTAAGTTCAGACCGGCCCCGCCATCGACTAGCATTTTTGTCACCTTGAGGTTGCGTATTGTTGGGGATACCAACAAGGGCAAGCACCCGACCGCAGTGGTGCGATCAGGGTGATCCTCAGTGTCAAAAATGATAGGTGTGCTGGACCACTTCATCGGCTTTTGGGCATCAAATGATGGCTCTGCTGCTGTAATCTCACGCGCCCACTGTTTAAGCTAGCGGTGAGAGGTATGTAGCGAGGTGCCGCCATCGACGCACATGGCCTCTGTAGCTTTCTGAAACTCTTGGTCACCGGACTCGTCGTCCTCTTCGTGATCATCGTCTTCTGGCTTCTTATTGCGGCCCCGGGCGGGTCTCTCTTGCTGTTTATCCTTACTGTGACGGCCCGCCTGGCCTTCATGCTTCTTGCCGGACCCCTCAGCACCATCCTGGTCCTTCTCCGTGTCCCGCCTCTCTTATTCAGCCTTTTGCTTTTCAGGAAGCAGCTCAACCTGTCGGCAGTTCTGGAGGTCGTGGCCCTTGGTGCGATGGATCTTGCAGTATTGCAGCCGCCAAGGCCCGACAGGCGACACATCCGGCAATTTCCTTGCCAGGGTCATCTGCCTTGGTTTTCTTGGCGGTGCCGGCGTCATCAGATTCCTCGATGGCAAGTACAGCTTTCCCCTTGCGCTTCCTGTTGCGGCGCCGACCTTTCTTCGCCGGGGCGGCAGTATCCTCATCCGAAGAGTCGGTTTCCACGCCGGCATCTTCGCCGGGGTATTTCCTTCCCTCTTCAGCCCGGGCACTTCTGTCAGCAAGAACATAGAGTTCTGCCACATCCTTCACCTTTTTCATTTCCAGCTCTTCACGCATCTTGCGGTTACGCACGTTCTGATGGAACGCGCTGATGATGGCGGCAGGGTGAACATCAGGGATATTGTACTGTACCCAGCTGAACCTCTATATATACTTGCGCAGACTCTCGCCTCCCTTCCGGGGGATGACGTGCAGGTCGCTTGCTTGGCCATGGGCTTAGTGACCTCCAGTAAAGGCGCCAACAAATTCATGGCACAAATCCGACCAGGAGGAAATAGAGTCTACCGGCAAGTGCATCAACCATGACATGGCATTGGGTTTCAGAGCCAATGGAAAGTAATTCGCAAGCACCTTATCGTCGAGGGCTCCGGCAGCTTGCATCGCGATGGTGTAGATGCTGAGGAACTCCGACGGGTGGGTCTTGCCGTTGTACTTCTCGCCAACGTCAGGCTTGAAAGTGCGGTGAGTGGGCCACTGGAACTGCCGCAGCTCACGGGTAAAAGCCGGACAGCCTACCTCGTAGGGTAGACCTCCAGGGCTCTCCGGTGCCGGGTGGTTCACAACAGGCCCTGCTCGCCTATCTGACTGGTGGCACGCTCCGCGCCGGCGCTCGATGGTGGTTCGAGCGTCTTCATGGGCTCGCTCCTGAAGAACTTGACGCTGGTCACAGTGGGTCCGTGGGTCGGACGACGCTATGGAGATGTCGTCGCCTGTGACGTCCCAACGAGTCGACACCCGCGGTACCGGGCGAGGAGAAGGCAAATGCACCGTGGCCGCGGCGCCGCCGGTCCTTCCGCCAACGTTTTCACCAGCACTTCGGCGAGCGGGCAAGTTTTCTACGTCCCGGGAGTGGCGCTTGGGGCTCTTCCCGCGGCGATGCCCGGGATCTTCGGCGTGATGACGCCGTTCGTCGCGCGCTGCTTGAGAGGAGCGCGCTGTTGGCGCCGGCGTGGGAGTCTTGGAGGCCCTTGCGTCGCCTTCGGGCGATGCGGCAGTGACCTTGGAAGGCCCCGCGCCACCCGCGGAGGGCCTGGCCCCGTATTTGGATTTGGCGGTGTGTGGCCCGTTACCAGGCACACGAACATCACCGCCTCCCAAACTCCGGCTGCTGGGGCGGTGTTGGTGTTCGCGAGCGGCGCCCCGGGTCCTTTCTGCGACCGGTCCGCTGCTCGCCCGCGTCGGGACGGGCCGTCCGGCTCCTGACGGGCTGACCGCCACTGTCATCTTCTTCTTGGGCGCCATGGTGACGAAGAAGCGCTGGACTAACTGCTAAAGCCGATTCTCACAACTGCACCCCCTACCTGGCGTGCCAAAGATGTCGGTGAGAACGACACCTATGGGATCACAAGAATCCCTACTACGGTTGGCGGGGCGTGGGGTTGAGAGAAGAGCGGATCAAACAGATAGCACACGGTTCGTTTATCCAGGTTTGGGCGGCGAGGATGTGTAAAACCCCACTCCTACTTTGGTGGATGTATATTTGTGTTCTTGAGCTAGCTATGGGGCATGAGGAGCTCCAAAAAGCCGAATCCCTCTCCTGGTCGCCTCGGGCCTCCTTTTATAGGAAAAAGGGGTTGCCACAGTGGCAGACAGGAGGTGGAAAGGGTACAGTGATGCGAGGTTATCCTTCGCATTACATGACAAGGCGCATTTAATGTGTTTGCTTAGGTGTCCTTGCTTTATCGGGGACGGGGGAGAAGTCTGTCCCGTCCGTCACCGCTCCTCCTTGTGTCGACACGCGCCCTAGCCAGCGATGCCCATGGTGCCATGTAGGCAGGCAGCTGAGGTGGCGCGGTGATGGGGCCTTCATGAAGATCTGCATGCCGCCACACAGGTGCCAACCCAGTTGGTTGGGTCGTCAGCTATATGTGAACGGTGGTGGAGACTTTGTCGGCGTGGGCTTGATGGTGGCCCTGTAGATGTCCTCGGCAAGGGCCTTGCTGGGGCACCGACAAGGGTCTTGTCGCGGTGCCTGCTGTCGTCCCCGGCAAGGCGCTTGCCGGGGGTCTCGTGATTTTCCTTGGCTAGGACCCCGCCAAGGATCGTTGTCTTCCAGTGCACATCTGATCTTGAATGTCTCTTCACAAAGATCTGCATGCCACCACGGAGGTGTCTCCCGAATCCTCGTCCCATGGTGGGGGCAGTGGACTCAAGGGTGACTTGCTCCGTAGGCATGGGGCGAGTTGCCGCGGCAAGAGCCTTGCCGGGGCTGCTAAGGCCGACCCCGGCAAGGATCTTGTCGGGGGAGCCCGCTTCGTCCCTTTGCTCTCTGTGGTTTTGCTTTAGTTACCTTGGGCTTTGGTCTTACCCTGGCTCACCTCCCTTGCCCTGCTCGATGTGGTTGCGGGCGCGGCTCTGACTGCCCATGCACAGTTATAGGGGTACAAAAAGTTTACCCCTCTTTTTGTACACCGACACCGGTGGAATAGCGCGCGGTGGAGGCTGGATGAACAGGAGCCCGTGGAGGCTGGAGGAGGTCGACGGTAGCCCATGGAGGCTGGAGGAGGTCGACGGTGGAGATGAACAGTATCCCGTGGAGTCCCGTTTTGCGGTACGCCACACCCCTCCCGATGAACAGGACCATCGTTTCGACCGTAGGAGGTCCGTTTCGTCCATTTTGCGGTACACCACACCCCTCCCGATCAACAGGACCCCCATTTCAACCTTAGGAGGTCCGTTTCGTCTGTATTGCGGTACGCCACACCCCTCCCGATCAACAGGACCCCCGTTTCGACCGTAGGAGGTCCGTTTCCTCCGTTTTGCGGTACGCCAGACCCCTCCCGATCAACAGGATCCCGTTTTGAACATGGCCGGTCGAACACAAGGCCGTTTCCTCCGTTCTGCGGTACGCCAGACCTCGTTTCCATCACCTGTTCCGTCCAAGCCCTCCCAATGAACACGACCACGCATTCCGTTCTGACCCAGCCGGTTGGCTCCCATGCGTTCTATTGCCTCCCGATGAACACAACGCATTCCGTTGCCTCCCCATGAACACGACGCATTCCGTTGCCTCCCCATGAACACGACGATGATGCTATTTCTCCGTTCCGACCCAGCCATGTCAACGAGCCCTCGCCATATGTATGCGCGAGTAGGCGTTCGAGACCCTGCCCATATGTACACATACGTGGCCGTATTTTCTTTCTTGCACCCTGGCCGCTGTACGTATGTGTACATGCTACGTGCGCGCCTCTACTACGACACGTGCGCGCCTCTACATCCACCAGTATATATGTACGTACATGTTCACGACCAGAATGACAATGCTACGTACGCTTTGACCAGGCGGGTCCCGACTGTCAGGCACTTCCTTGCGTGCGAAGATGTAGCTGGTGGGTCCCAGCAGTCAGGGGGGCGAATCGTTTTGTTTTTTTGCCCAGACACACTTCCTTGCGTGCGAAGGTGTAGCTGGTGGGTCCCAGCAGTTAGGGGGAAACATTTTTTTTGCAAAATACGGTGGCCCGTCCGGTGGGTCCCCACTGTCAGGTGGAGGAATAATTATTTTGCGCGTAATAAGGAGGCACTTCCTTGCTGCGGCCGTGGACCCAGCTGGCAGCGTCTCCACGCACAGTACTCTTCCGATGGAAGTCGGTCGTTGACCACATTGACCACGCCGCGCCGAGAGCACCACAGCGGTGGAGGACGGCGAGGCCTAGGAAGGGGACGACACGGAGGCAGGGAAGACTCGATAGTTGTTTCGCACGTGGAGGGGAGTACAACTGTACGAGGGTTTACTGGTTCGTCTGCCGTCGCTGGAGAATAACAGCAGGTGTGGGTGAGTAGAGGGATGGCTAGGCCACCGATGGGAGTACGGTGGGGTGGTGAGGCCTGCGCGGCAGCACAACCTGCCGCGGGGAGGAGGGAGCAGGCAGTCCCGCCGGCACTTGTTTGAGCGGCTGGAGCAGGAAGAGCAGAGATTGAAGAAGCACGACGGCCGTTGGATGGACATCCAAGAGTCAGTGCTTGTGTGTCAACCTTTTTTAGGAAAGCCTCAAATCTGTGGAAAATAGCATACAACCCATCTGCCATTATTTCTAATAATTTACAACCCATTTTCTAATTCTTAAGGTTTTTTTGGAGCCCATATTCTTTTTGTTAGCATTACAGCCCATATTGTGGCCACGGTTAAAAAATTATACAAAATTTTGCATATTTCGGTGTGGTCCGAACTGTTTTTAATCCCGAAATTTTGACTCACATTCAAACTGATTTTAAAAATAAATGTATATCAATATAAAATCCAACAAATTCTCCATGCATAAAAATTAATGTAATTTAAAATCTTGAAATGAAAAAAGATATTTGAAACTAATTGCCGGTTTGATGTGTTTTAAAAATGTACATCCCATTTCTCATTACTGATGGGCCATTTTCTCGGCCAGCTGAATGAAAGCTCTCCTCGTCTTGAAAGATTTGCAGCCCAACAAGCCTGACAAAGCGACTTACTTGGAAAATCACCAAAAAACTGGGCTATGGCCGTGGACCCAGCTGTCAGCCTCTCCACGTACAGTACTCTTCCGATGGAAGTTGTTCCTTGACCATGTTGACCATGCCACGTGGAGAGCACCACGGCGGTAGACGACGGCGAGGCCTAGGAAGGGGACGACACGGAGCCGGGGAAGACGCAATAGTGGAAGCCCGCGCGGAGAGGAGTATGAGGGTTCACTGGTTCGACTGCGATGTGAGGTTGCCGTCGCTGCAGGGCCTAGCCAGCGGTGCGAATAGTAGGGGCGGTGAGGCCTCTACGGCAGCACAGCCGGCCACGGGAGGCAGGAGCATGCGGCACGACCGGCGCTAGTTTGGGCGGCTGGAGCAAGAAGACCAGAGGTTGAAGAAGCACTATGGCCGTTGGATGGACATCGTACGGTCACTAGAGCTAGAATCGTTCATATTGACTAAGTTGACAAAGCCCTTCGTCCCCGTCAACTTAGTAGGCCCACAAGTCAGCCTCCCACAAAGGTGGGTCCCAGCTAGCTGGGGGAGTATTCATTTTTTGTGCGTAATAAGGAGGCACTTCCGGTGGGTCCGAGCTGACAGCGGGGGGAACGTTTTTTTCACGAAATATGGTGGCCCGTCCGGTGGGTCCCATCAGTCAGGAAGAAACGATTTTTTCGTGGCCCGTCCGGTGGGTCCCCGCTGTCAGGTGGAGGAATAATTATTTTCCGCGTAATAAGGAGGCACTTCCTTGCGGCTGCCATGGACCCAGCTGTCAGCATCTCCACGTACAGTACTCTTCCGATGGAAGTCGGTCGTTGACCACATTGACCACGCCGCGCCGAGAGCACCACGACGGTGGATGACGGCAAGGTCTAGGAAGGGAACGACGCGGAGCCGGGCAAGACGCGGCAGTGGATGCCCACGCGGAGAGGAGTACAAGCATTCACTGGTTCGGCTGCCGTCGCCGCAGAATAACAGGGGGTGTGGGTGAGTGGAGGGATGGCCTGGCTAGTGGTGGGAGTAGTATGGGGGCGGTGAGGCCTCCGCGGTAGCACAGCCGGCCACGGGAGGCAGGAGCAGGCGGCACGACCGGCGCTGCTTTGGGCGGCTGGAGCAAGAAGACCAGAGGTTGAAGAAGCACTATGGCCGTTGGATGGACATCATACAGTCACTGGAGTATTGACTAAGTTGACAAAGCCCTCCGTCCTCGTCAACTTAGTAGGCCCACAAGTCAGCCCAACAATATGGTGGGTCCCAGCTAGCAGGGGGTATTCATTTTTTTGGGCGTAATAAGGAGGCACTTCCTTGCGTGCGAAGATATAGCTGGTGGGTCCGACCTGTCAGCGGGGGAACACTTTTTTCGCCAAATACAGAGGCCCTTCCTGTGGGTCCTAGCTGTCAGGTGGAGGAATCATTATTTTGCACGTAATAAGGAGGCATTTCCTTGCGTGTGGCCGTGGACCCAGCTGTCAGCCTCTCCACGTACAGTCCACTTCCGATGGATGTCGTTCATTGACCACGTTGACCAGGCCGTGCCAAGAGCACCAGGGCGGTGGACGACGGCAAGGCCTAGGAAGGGAACGACACGGAGCCAGGGAATACTTGGCAGTTGTTTCCCATGCGGAGGAGTACGAGGGTTTACTGGTACGTCTGTCGTCGCAGAGAATGACAACATGTGTGGGTGAGTAGAGGGATGGCTAGGCCAGCAATGGGAGTACGGTGGGGTCGTGAGGCCTGCGCGACAGCATAGCCGGCCGCGGGAGGAGGGAGCAGGCAGTCCCGCCGGCGCTTGTTTGAGCGACTGGAGCATGAAGAGCAGAGATTGAAGAAGCACGACAGCCATTAGATGGACATCCAACAGTCACTGCTCTCATGTATTGACTAAGTTGACAGGGCGTTGCGTGTGCGTCAATCTTTTTTTATGAAAGCATACGCATCAACCTGTAGTAGGCGTACAAGTCAGTCTCAAATCTGTGGAAAACAGCATACAACCCATCTGCCATTATTTCTAACAATGTACAACCCATTTGCTAATTCTTAAGAATTTTTTTGGAGCCCATCTTATTTTTGTTAGCATTACACCCCATATTGTAGCCACGGTTAAAAAGTATACGAAATTTTGCATATTTCAGTGCGGTCAACTGTTTTTAATCCAGAAATATCGATTCACATTCAAACTATTTTGAAAAATAATTTATATAAATACAAAATCCAAATAATTGTCCACGCATAAAAATCAATGGAATTTAAGATCTTGTAATGAAAAAAATTGAAACTAATTCCCGGTTTGATGTGTTTTAAAAATGTACAGCCCATTTCCGGGCAAACAGAATGAAACTCTCCTCGTCTTGAAAGATTTGCAGCCCAGCAGGGCCGATAAAGCAAGTAGGCCTTTTTTGGGTATTTCTTTAAAAAAATAGAACTGGGCTAGCCATTTCCAGCAAGAAAAAAACACAACTGGGCTCATGATGTGGTAAACATAAATAATACCCTGGCTAGACGGGCCACAGCCCCGGACAACCCCGTTGTTACCTGATCCGTCGCTAAAACTAGTATAAATAACAACTGCTTGTTCCTAAAAAAACTACGCGACTTGCTGGGTCCCTGGTGTCAGCCGCTCGTAGTGTAATTCTCGTTTATTGACTACGCTGACAATGGCGTGAGCCCCAGATGTCCAACCATTAGGAGGAACCATATTTTTGGGCTTGTACTATAGAGGCACTTGCTTGCATACTGCCAGGACGCTGGTGGGTCCCTACTGTCATCCTCTCCACGTACAGTCATTTCCTTGTTCCTCTCGGTTGTTGACGACGTTGACAACGCAAGAGGGCGGCGCACCGTGCACGGCGAGCGAACCAAGGCGGCAAGGCGGAGGACGATGGCGAGGCCTCGGACGGAACGAACAGGAGCCATTGAAGATGTGCCGGTCCAGTCGCAGGCGGAGGGGAGTACGAGGTTTGACTGGTTCGGGCGCGGGTGCGTGTTGGGGCTGACGTCGCTGGAGAATAACAGGACGTGTGGGGGAATAGAGGGAGGGACTGGCCAACGTTGGAGGGTACGTACGGTACGATAGGGCGGCGGAGGCGCAACCAGCCATGGGAGGCGGGAGTAGGTGGAGCCGACGGGGTGGTTTGGTTTGGGCGGCTGGAGTAAGAAGAAGACAAGAGATAGAAGATACACGACAGATGTTGGATGTCAATCCAACGGCTGGTAGGCAGAATCGTTTGTTGACTGGCTAGTAAGTCGACACCACCTTGGATAGGCTATTTCCTCGCGGGTCCCAAATGTCAGAATCCAAATCTGTCACGGTCATGCAGTCTTTCCTATGAAAATTTACAGCCCATTTGATGTGCTAGTTCGAAATAAGTTTGTGGGTGCTGGTGGGGGCTAATCACTTGGCTTCTGTAATGCACAGTGAGCTCAAGCAGCCGGCGAGAGTGATGTTATTTCCCTTGGTTGGGATTTGTTACAATATTTCACTCTAAATTAAATGAATGGCAAGCCATTTGCCTTGTTTCAAAGAAAATATGACAGTCACAGCCGAGTTGAAAAGGGCGGGAACATCTAACTCCAGCTTACAAACTGTACAAAAGCACGAGAGTTAATTGTTCATCAGGTTTACAAAAAAAAACCAGATTGAAAAGGGCAACAACATCTAACTCCAGCACTGTTTTCGGCAGTCACAGTCAAATGGATCGGTCAGGTCCATAGAATGAACATCCTGGGTCGTAAAATTTACTAGATTATGACCACAATATGTTGTAAATAAAAGCCCGGCACGTTCAGAAGCTCTTTTGCCCACCTGAAACTCCTTTTTTTGCTCTTCGACATACCAATCCATCAAAACCATGCTGCTGATAAACTTAAGCCTGATGGACAATAGTAACCTCGCATTCAGCAGGAAGAATGTGACAAATCTTGTGTTTGCACGGTTTGCTACATATCGTTCTAGCGTTATTGTCTTCAATCGAATCTCATGAGAAGTGAGAAAATACCGATGCTTACGAATCCACCGATTGGTTATAACTTTCTTACCCCGTCCTGTTGCCTAAATAGACATGAAGATTGAAAACAGCTAAGGTCTAAAAGAAGAGTGTCGAAAGAGCAACAACTGAACGGTTAATTCTACTCCCTCTGTAAACTAATGTAAGAGCGTTTAGATCACTAAAATAGTGATCTAAACACTCTTATATTAGTTTACGGAGGTAGTAGTACACTATATGCGGGCTTCCAATGTGCGTGAAATTATCACCTTTATATACAACTTCTCCAGACATGGAAAGCATTGCAGCAAGCCAATAATCTTGTTCAGATCAAAACTATTCATTTGGATATATAAGATCTTGACAAAATCCAGCATCATTGATAGGCCATCCATGGAGAAACTCTTCATTGAGCATAGAACATAATATTAGTACAAAATGTGTACTCCAAGATGATATATAAATTATGCGCAGAAATTTAAAATGCAGCTTATGGTTACAAGTGTAGATGATAATATAAAGTACCTGAAGAACTGTGGAGCCAAACACCATATTGAAATGAGCACAGAGATCATGTATTACACCCAAGGTCTCCAATTTAGGCGTAGAGAGGACGGTTATTTGCAACGGTGGACAACTAGAATCAAGGATCAACCTTTGAAGTGAAGGGGCATCTTGGATGATGAGCTGCCTTCCGTCAAAAGAAATTCCAATTCTTACAAGGTTAGGCGACTTTATTTGGAGACAACTGATTCTAACTGTGAAAACAAGCACCAAGCACTCCAGCGCAGGGCAACTAGAGTGGATGATGCTGTGCAATGAGGCCTCCGATATACAAACCCGCACAAGTGAAATTTTCTTGAGAATTGGGAATCGAAGGTTTAGTACCGGATTGTCTGGTAGGTAGCACAGCGCAAAGGTGGCGGTGTGGAGAGAGGACGAAAACCGCGAGATGGACATCGGTGCTGAGGGCACAAGTTCATTGCGTTCGGTATGTGGTATGTGATTTCCAGGGGAATAGTAGAACTCAAGCAGCTGTAGTTCTGTGAATTCAGGGGATTTCAGCCAGGCGTCCACCGTGCAAGGCATGGTATGCTTGCTCAGGTAGCATGACGGGATGCAGAGGCTTTTAATGGAGCCCTGGTGGGAGGAGATGATGGCTATGGGGATTTCAAAATCATTGAAGAGAGATAGCTGACGACAGTCGAGATTAAGGGGCACGGCGCGCCATAGAGGGCGCCACCGAATTGTGGAACACTCACATTAAACTCGTCTTCCTAAAAAACTTGAAAAGCATAAGTTAAGCAATTTTATACATCTCAATGATTCATAGAACATAACAAACATATACTAGTTCACAGCAAAAGACAAAGTTGTGAGAAGGTTTACAAATCAGGAAAAAACGAGCAAGGCTTCTCTGAGCAAAGGGTCTCGCGGCAGGCTTAAATTTCCTGGAGTTCACTCTAGTTTTTTCTTGTTGCCACCATCCAGGGTTAGGTTCTCTCATTCCAGAATAACCAATTATAATTGTGGTCTCAGCTGGAATGCTGAACTGAACCATGCAGTGTACTGACCAGCTGAAATGCTTGTGCATTCCACTAAATTTAAGCACCGCTATTTGCAGAAATAAGCAGACCACAATGCCTCTTATCCGCGCACCTGTCCAAAAAACCGCCGTGAAGCCGTGCCAGCTAGTCCTCGGTCCATGGATGAACTGGTAGAAAGTGCATTCCGGACTAGGGTGCAGTTGTTTTTGCTCGTCCCTGCACTGCAATTAGGAAGTAAAACATACGAATCAGCTTCTTTTAGATTGCGTTGGTCATTCTACCTTAGTTACTACCAATGTAGGGATACCTTGAAGACGGGAGGTTAGACGACGGCAACGAGGGATAGCCATCTCATTTTGCGTAGTTGTACTAAAACTGAGGTGTGTGCTTTTGATTGCACGGATAGAAACGATACGGCGACAGACATCCTGAAACGATATGGAGACAGCCATCCCTGTTTGCGCAAATACGAAATACGGTTATTTAAACAGTGACAGATATTACTACTTTACCCCGTTTCCTCTTAGAACCAAGTCCTAGATTCATGCTACAACTTTCCCACTTTCTTCCCTATTTGAACCAACGCTTTGAGTCGACTGTATGAACTAGCTTTACTTCTAATAATAGTAGAAGTCTAGGTGGCTTTGGAACAGCGGAAGGAAGTAGAAAAGGATCCACACGAAGGGAGCTGAGGCAGTAGAGCTAGGCAGGTTTCGAAGGAATATATACCTGAGGGTCGTCGGCATGTGGCAAAGACGGCGTCGGGAGGCCGCATCTTGGCCACAATACCGCAGGGAGGAAGAAGGGGTCGAAGGCCCTCCCGAGCCGGTGCTCTCTCGGAGAGAATAGCACGGCCGCCGATCGGGACGCGTCGGCAGCCGTTGGTCTCCTCCCTTGCCGCCGACGACAGCGTGAACGATGCACCTACACCCCTGCCCTGGTCGAGGTTGTCCGGCTGGATTTGTGACCAGCCATGAGCTGAGAGAGAGTGTGGCCACCTATGTGTTGCTTAGATCTGGAGAGCATGAGAGAGTGAACGAGAGGAACCCTACTAAAGCAAGCGCTAAGGCTCCTGCTTTTATATATAGTGGAGTGATTTTGTTGTGCCAGCTTCAAAAAAATGCCCTCCTACGTGTACCCGCGAGTGGGTGTGAGAGAACTAGTGCGTGCGTGCACTGCTTCTCTTCGTGAGAGTACAATATACTATGCCCAAGGAACGTTCGCCGCAAGAGTAATAGTATAAGTGTGTGACGTGTGAGCTAAAATAAAATGTGTGCGCCGTCTTTTGTTTTTTAGAAGTTCTGAGGGTAGGGTGTGAAGAGCACATATGTGCGTGATGTCTACCTGCAGATAGACGGTGGGTGCGACGTGCGAGTCTGCGAGAGGACTCGGGAGAGTCGTGACTCGTGAGGGTGCGTGTGCGTTAGAGAGAGGGGGGCACGTATCAATTCAATGCATGTGTCCGTAAATCATTATCCAGCAAACGTTCGCCACAAGCCTTTTCCTAACAAACGCCCTAAGAACCGTTAGATTGGCATCCGACAGTGTCAGTTTTGCCATGTCATTTAACAGAACAGCCACTCCTCCTACACCCAAATCTTCCACGTGAGTGTTAGCAACTGCCATATGCTCCCTCCGTTCCGAAATGCAGTGCATATAGCTTTATTGAAAATTCGAACCTCGCAAAATTTTACCGACTTTTCGTGTACCAAATTGCACATGTAGAATACCATGTATATATCATTTCATTCATCTTCGAGAGCTAACTATAAAGATGGGTGAGGAGTCTACAAAGAAAGACCATCGTATCACCCGCAGCAATTTCAAGCATCCTTTAGTGTCGAGGAATATCATAGGAACTCTATATGATATGATTTTTATAGGATTTTTTTCCTTTAGAGCCAATTGGTTCATACGAATAGATTCATATACTCCACATTTCAAAGGAAATAAACATGATATCATTTCTATAGCTTTAGAGCCACTTGGTTCATATGAATGGATTCCTATACTCCCTTAATTTCAAAGGAAAATAAACATTAGCGTATATTCAATAGAAAAGTTCCTATGATATGAACCAAATTACATCTCTTTTCTAATCCCTCCTCATAGGAATTGAGATACATGTCATCTCTAGATTCAATAGAAAAGTTCCTATGATGTGAACCAAATGACATCTCTTTTCCAATCCCTACTCATAGGAATTGAGATGCTCCATGTCATCTCTTTCCCTACAACTTCCATGTATACATCTTCTATTTCTAAATAGATAGTACAACCCACTAGTAGCATTTTTCCAAAACATGCAACTATGCCACAAGAACTATATAGTGTGCCAATAACTTTGAAAGATGGTCGCTGGATGAAGCTAACCCGACAGTGCAGAGATAGGCAAATCCGAGCACTACTGGCCGTTGGATATCATCAACATTCCACCAGATCTGCCACATGTACAATTTAGAAGACTCCATGGTTGAACTTAAGCATAATGCACAAACCTCAAAACACAAGCACTTCTCCTTTGTTCTACAATCTTCCGTATCATAATTGATTATTTTTTTCTAAATGAATTGCCATTATTTGTTTTTTACTTTATGATTTACAATGCACACCCGCATGAATCTTAACATTTTTATTAAACTAATTGATTTTGAATGAGATGAACTATAAGAACTAAACGAACATCTACATCATGCATATATGACTCAAGGCTTTACATGCTATAGTGTGTATTTATTCATAATTTGGTTTCGAAATCTCATGCGTTCAATACATGTGTACCTTACTAGTTTTGAGTAGAGTAGCAAATTTCACGTGGCCCCGGGTATATCAAAATGCAGGGCCCATGCATCATTTCCTTTCGGTCGAACCTACGTCCACAATTTTTTGTACGTACTATATCTCCACTGGTCCCCGAACCCAAAATGCTGCCTCGTTCCCGTAAAACCAAGCGGCCCACACATATTTAAGGCGTTTACTCGAACCCGTTTACTACGACGTGGCCCCGCACGCCGTAGTACTCCTACAAACCCTACCGCCGCACTCATCATCGGTTGTTTTCAAGAGGACGAGGGAGAAGCCGATTTGTAGTGGAGGCGCTTTCAAAAAAGGATCTGTAGTGGAGACCCCTACCCTAGGGTGCCCTAGGTAGCTATCGCATGCATCATTGTTTTCTCTTTTCTTTATGCTCTTGCGCCCTAGAGTGAAATGATGGTTGCTTCGTCCGTCAAACTTAGACTGCGGGAAAGGTGGGGCTTTGTGATTTGACCCCTCATCGCTCATTTTCTACTACTGTGGCGCTACGACCGGGGTGCCTCCAATTCCAACCGCTGCTCCAAACTGTAATTTGGTGCATCGCACATGGAACAAGACGGTGGATGAGCCACATGTCGGCTAAAGGGGTCCTGTTAAGCTTGCCACATAAGCATAAAGTCTGATGTGGCAAGTTAATCAAGAAGAGAGAGACTAGTTTGGTGACCCAAGGAAGAAACGGTGCTAAGCGCGTGTACCTAGGTGAAAAGACAATTTTGAGTCTATAGCTAATTAAATGAAGCAAACTTAGCAACACCATTTCATTGGAAGAGGTCACTCCTTGGCAAATGCAATAAATACACACGCTTAGCACCGTTTCTTCCTTGAGTACGAAGAAAGAGATAGAGATGAGTAAAAAAACACTTATAGCCAACCTTATTGTAGTATGAGTGACTAAGTGATGACTATGTATGACATGCCAACATCAGATAGCCTAACGCACCGTGTTAAATCTCCAAGGGCGCGACCGCGCGAGCGATGCGACGATCGTGGTAGGCGCGACCATGATACGGGCTGCTGGCAGCCCTTGGATCTGAGATCAAACGGTCGCATGCTAAGTTGCTGAAAATTTGCAGAATAACCCTCCAGGATAGGATATTCACCCATAGGTCTAGAATCACGCCATGCAACCGTTCGATCTCAGATCCAAGGGCTCTCGGAAGCCCGTATCATGGGAGAATGGAAAGCCACTACCCTGCCGTTCGCACGCTGGTAGTTCGCTCCTACTCGTCCCCGCACGTCCTTCAATACTATGGCGGTTCGCTCCTAGTCATCCCGTCCATTCACATTACGGCAGTTCCACTAATCCTAATCCTCCTCCCAAATCCATGGTGTCCCAAATCTCCATGATCAGCGATGAGTACAAGGTTAGAACCATCACCGGCAATGAGTTCGACGTCATCTACACCCGTTCTTCCACGACGGTGAAAGGATGCCTTTCTCTCTTCAGACGCATGTTCGAAAACTTAGATGATGAGTGGGTCGCTGGGCTAGATGTTGAGTACACCATAGTCCTAGGACAAGAGAAGGATCTAAAGGACGAAGAGAGGAAGAAGCCCGCCGTGATCCAGGTTTGCGTACATAACGTTTGCTTGGTCTACCACATATGCCATGCCAATGTTGAGTGCCAGGATTTTAAGAACTTCCTTAAGGACAAAACAGTGAAATTCGTTACTGTAGACTTTAAGAACGACAAAGAAGTCCTGGGTCGGATAGGCCTCGTTGTAGGCAACCCCTTCGACCTCCAGAAGAATCAGCTGGTGTCCTCTCGTCAGCCTTCAATGCTGACCCTGGCAGGAACCATGGTTCATCCTTCGTACCGTAAACTGGAGAAACCTCATTACACGTTTCATCGTCATGCATGGCATCGGAATGTACTAGATATAGACCACATCCACTATGCTGCAATGGATGGCTACCTTTGGTTCAATATCTACAAGGGTTGGATGAAGAGCAACAGCCAAGTGTGCGGTTCAAGCAAAGAAGTATCGGCCAAGAGGAAGAGGGACAAGGACGAAGTCAAGGACATGGACAAGGACTCCGAGTAAGGTGGTAGTGTCATTGCTCATGGTGGTTCTAAACTTCTAATGCAGTGTCTACCAGATCAGTTGCATAGTTTAATTTCAGGTCTGCTTAGTTTAATTTGAGGGGTGTGTTGTGATGAGCCCCCAGCAGAACTATGTTATGTTTCTTCTCGTTACTTTAACTCTTCAGTATGTACATACTACTAGTATTTATTTAATAGAATTTAGCACCCCAATTAAGCACGTACTAGCTTTTTTAATAGTACTATATGCATAATTTGGCAACGAGTGCTCTCTATATGTACCACCTTTTTTTTTAATTTCAATTTTTGCTCCATGGCGCAATCCATCTATAGTACTACTGTACAAAAGTATACATTTTTTAAAAGGCTAGAGTATTGTTCATCACATATATAGCCAGTTAAATTCTCAACCTAGAACGACGTGCATGCCATGTAGTAAACCGATATGGAGGAAGTATAGTAAAAATGAGGTGATTTTACCGAGCGATCAGCGGGGGAGCATGGCCTGTCATGCGGTCCCACGTGTCATGATGTACCAAGGAGATGCGCGTGTCCCTCTTGAGGCAGAAGCAATACTACGTGGTTTGAGATGATGGAGAACTGAAGTGTGAAATAATGGTTGCTTCGTCCGTCTGGGAAGGTGCGGCATTGTGATTTGACGTCTCATTGCTCATTACTACTACTGGGCCGGTACGAGTGGGGTGCGTCCCCCTGCTGTTCTGCACTGTTATTTGGTGCTTTACACGTCGACCCGGTTGCTATATGTCCCACATGTCGGCGACATGAAGTACAAAATTCATGAAAGGGAGCATCGACGGAGGAGTATACTATAGAATTCATGAAAGGGAGCGACTTAGTTTTGGAAAAATCTGTTTTTACGGAGTACGTACCCACTAGGGTTTATAGAGCTCATCTAAAAAACATTCGTTTTTCCGTTTGATAAGTCTCAATTCTACTATACTAGTAGTAGTACCATTACATGTTGGATTTCGAGGTGCGTTAGATCACCCGACGGAAGCAGTGTCAAGAGGAAACTAACCAATGCATGTACAAGTTCATGGAAATTTAGTGGTCATTCATGCATTCGTTCTAATTAATGCCTCGGTAAACATAACTTCTTGGGAAAAACGAGCGTACTAATTACTTGTGCAAACTATGAAATTAATTCGACCACTCACCGTCTACCTTGGTTGGAGAGATTTTGAAATTGAGCCATAAACTAGAAAGGAGGGAGTAGTAACTTGTGTCTCGATTACTATTTGTGGCCTTGTATAGATGCAAAATGTAATTTTTTATAGTGGCCTTGTATAAGTAAATGGAGGGAGTACTAACCAAAGTACGTAGTAGGGACGAGGAGTACACGGAGGGAGTAGTAAAATTTTCTCCTCGTGCTGCGAGCCACCGCGCACGTTGGCGAGGGAGCGGGCGTAAGGGCGTACAGTAGTAGTAGTACTACTACTACTACTACTACTACTACTACTACTACTACTACTACCAGTACTACTACTACTACTCGTAAGCAA
This sequence comes from Triticum urartu, assembly GCF_003073215.2. Taxonomy (NCBI): domain Eukaryota; kingdom Viridiplantae; phylum Streptophyta; class Magnoliopsida; order Poales; family Poaceae; genus Triticum; species Triticum urartu. Next base: position 50,622,100 of record NC_053023.1, read on the forward strand.
GCTTCACCTCATCCTGCGAGCCACCGCGCCCGTGGGCGGGGGAGACGACGTACTAAGCAAGCTTCTCCTCGTTCTACGAGTTGACGGGACACATCAAAAGTACTCCAATGTATAGAGCCTTGCCTCTAAGGTATGCCCCACATGGTTTGCCTCTTTTTTTAATTTAACATAACGCATCAAGTCGCAATTTGTTTGTTCACCCGTGGTAGACGATCCTCCCGCCACCAAGTGGACAACCAGTACACATGCCAAATTACCACGTGGTCTGCCTTTTTCGTACAGAAATGAGCTCCACCGTGTACCCGCGCGGGTGTGGTTGGGAAAGAGACGGGAGTACGTGCGCCGTGCGTGCACCTCTTCTCTTCGTGCACGTCCCCCACCTACGTGGGTGTGTGTGAGAGAGATACAAACCTAGACATAATGCGCCGTCGATCCCCATGCCTCTGCCCATTCCGACCACAAGTCACCACCACGCCCCACTCCTCCTCACCTTATCTCTCATCTTTCTCCCTCCATTTTTATATACAACGGGCCACTATCAAAATTACAATTTGCAGATATACAAGGCCACTAACACTAATCGATGCAATATTAATGGTGTTTTCCTCGTGGTACTAGCAAAGGAGGACATTAATTATCCCTTGCATGCATGCGGGAGTTTGTAAAAAATGCATCTTGATGTTCCGTGCAATGCACTGGCATCTTGCTAGTCCATGAAAACAACACATGGCAAAATTCCACGGCGAACGAGGGATTTGAATCTGTTGGGAGGGGCTGTTTGGATCTCGCCCGGGGTAGCCAAAATATTGGCGACCCTTTTGTCCACCGGTGCCTTTGCCACCAATGAACGAGGAATGGCTCGGGTGCTCATGCTGTCATGCATCCTCCAGCGCGCACCAATGAACGAGGAACGAGCTGTGTTTTTTGTCCCACAACGCCGCCCGAGCCGCCCGCAGACCGACGGCGACCCGCAAATTACGCCATCCAACCGTAGCCGCATACGTTATGACAGCAACTCAACCAACCGGACGAAATTCACGCAAACATGTAGACAAACTGATATTTCATATAAACAACGACGGAAATCATATAAAATACCGGATTTTCATACAAACATGACAGATTTCATTACATTCAAATGAACTACGCGGTGCTAGTTCTGGACAGCACATGTATATAGTACCTGGCCTAAATGGTCGCCCGCCGATCGATTTGTGTTCCTCATGTCCGGCAGCACGATCACCGGACTGCCGGGAGCCCCGGAGGTATATGCTTCAGCGCAAAGGACGGCTCGCTTCCCCAGTGCCCAACTGATATCATTGGCTGGTGCCGAAGATGATGGTGGCCGGCACTGGTTCGAGTTCATCACCGGCCACTACTTCGCCATGGCCAGCACCAGCTCGAGTTCATCCTAAGATTCCCTCTTCCGTGGAGCCCATGCGGGGACGACGAAGGTCCTCGCAACAAAAGGATCCGGCTAGACACCTGCTGTGTACGCCGGAGTCGCCTCTGCGGTGGCCTTCATGGGACCCAAGCGGCGGCGGCCTCCCGTGTTCTACTTCTCCTCGATGATGGCGGCGGACGCGGAGGCGCTAGCCACCGACTCGTCGCTCTCCATGCACCCGGCTTCTGTCGGTGCTTGCATGGCGCGGCCGCCAGCATGGGAGTCTCGGCCACAGAAACGGGAGACGCGGTACGAGGCGGCGGCGTGGACGGCAGCAACGACGCCCGTGCGCCGCTCCTTGTCGAGCTGGCTTGGAGCGGCGAGTTGCTGAACCACGCACTGGCTTGGGGCAGCAATTGGCTCCGTCAGGCAAGGGGAGGGAGGTGGATCAGCGAGCTTCATAGCTCGTATCTGGCGGGCTACCCAGCCGGCTTGGATGCGGAATAACGACTCTTCGTAAGCCATTGTAAGAGTGGACAAAATGGTGGAGGAGATAGGGGAGCGGCGGAGGTGTGCAATTCTTGGCCGGCGGTTGGCCTCGTTTAAATAGGAGATTAAATAGACGGCGGACGGGAGGAGCTCAGCCGGCGTTGCGTTTAATGCCGGCCCGGTCATGAACGGACGTGTGTCGAGAGTGGGTTTCTCGGCTTCCACACTGGCGGGTTTCATGGAGGCGTTTGAATGCAGCACGAAGGTGTGTTCAGCCGGGCGTGCTGCGAGTGGCGCCCTCGACTCTGACCTAGGACACCGCGCCGTTCTTCCACTGACGTGTGGACTCTTTTGGTGCATGGCCTGCATGTCAGTGACCCAACGTAGGTTGCGCACAGCAGAGGAACCTTTGGTGGGCCAGGACGGTCAGAAGCGGGCATTTCATAAACCGATGATTGTTCATTGAGTGTAATGTCATCTTTTTCATGTAGATAAGCCTACTATGTTGATATCCCGTTTGATATGTTGTGATTCATAAAGACCGCTGCAAACATCAATGTTCTGCTTATCACAGATAAGATTGATTAATACCCGTAACAATCCATGTCCTTAACAAAGGGTGCATGCACGTATAGGTTGAGCGTGTGTCTTGCGTTGTGTGCTGTGTGCATGCAGGCGTGCGAGTGTTGCGTGCGTGCAAGGGTACGTTTCAGTGTTACATGCATGGGTGCGTACGTGTGTGTGTTTGTAAGTGCATGTGTACGTGTCAGTGTTGCACGCCAACATGCGTGCGTGTGTACGTGTCAGTGTTGCACACCTACATGCGTGCGTGTCTTGCATGCGTGCATGTGTACATGCGGGGTGAGGCTACACGTCAGTCGACTGGCTTTTTCATCTCTGGTCATTAGATTTTCCAGCCGTTGGATACGAAATCAAGGGCCTCTAGTTTATCATCAAACTCCCCCCCCCCCCCCGAGCCGCCAGCCACAACCGGCCGAACCGCCAGCCCCCGCCGCCCGCGGCCGGCCCGCCCTCCCCGAAACCACTCCCCACCGCCGGTCCGCCGCCGCACCATCCATCCCACTAGCCCCCCCGCCGAGATTTTTCTCCGGGGATCCCCACCCCACCGCCCAATGAACACTCCCAACCGCTGGTGACTGCCAACCAGAGGTCTCACGACTTCGAATACCCACCGACCACTAATTTATTACCATTTCTGTCCTTCACATACGCGCTGACGAGTGGGCCCTATGGTAATGTGCGCTGCTGAATGTGGACTGTTTGACTGGTCAATTGATCGTGTTATCAACAAATTACGAAGCTGTATGCTGAGCCAATGACCGTATGATCACCCTAAAATGTACTCCTATTTTATTAACACAGTACAGACTCAAACTACCATTTCTTTCTTTCATATACGGGCTGACAGGTGGGCCCCACAGTTACGCGCCCCGATGGTGCAACACTAGTTGCGTCGCGTGGAATGTTTGACTGGTCAATTGATTGTGTCATCAACGAAATACGGAGTTGTACGGGTGAGCCAGTGATCGTATAATCATGATATGTATTTGTTTAACACGGTACAGATGCAAGGGCTCATATATACGCGCAAGCACTCACCGCTATAAGCGCACACACGCTAACCCTACCCCTATGAGCACCTTCGAGAGAGTGGGCCAGCATATATGATCTTGAGATTTTACGAAGTCACCATAGGTGCCTCGTAGTCGAGTGGAACGTCTCCTCCCACTGAACATACATCGCCGGAAAATACTGAAATTAACACAAGATAAATGTGAGCACCGAGACTTTAACCTTGGTGGGCTCGAGAAACCACTATCCTCTAACCATCCAACCGCATGTTGGTTAGCACGACAAAATGTATGTGGTGACCGTGATGAGCTTATTCTGAAGTCCAGTGACCATATCGTGCTTTCGCTTCAAATACAATGACCGTAAGTGTCGTCAAAAAAATATGGAGCACACATCAAATGCAAAGTCTGTCAGTGTCATCAACAAAATATGGAGACGTATCGTGAGCTAGATACCGTTGTACTATTATATATGCTTATTTTCTTAGTGGCCGATTGTGAGTGTGGTGTGGTGGTCACATCATTTCTAGTTGTGGTGGGTCAACATGAAGACTCATGGGTTGGTTCCATCCTGCGCCACATATAGGTTGGACCGAGACGTGTTATATGGAGACCCATGTGGAGGACTCGGCGTACAACACGAAGCTACCAGAGTCGCGGAGGACTCTATCCCCACTGGTGATAAGCTGACTATATATGATTTGTAACCCTAGGCCCTTAGTATGTTATACAAGCTTGGGAGCTAGTTCGTCGATAGTATACACACACGCACAATGCCTGGTATTCACGTGTACTTTGTACACACCCCTATCACTAATATACAATACCAGGAGTAGGCTCTTTCTTCAACTGCAAGGGTCTGATCCAAACTAGGGTAAAACTTTGCCTCGTATTACCATCCAGCCTAACAGCCAGGGATATCCTACCGAATGATATGATGAAATCATATCTGCCAACTACTAAGAGAGAGGTGTGTCGGGGTGGGCAATGTGTGCGAGAGAGGCCTAAAGATAATGTGCGTGCGGGAGACACGTAGGCACATATATGTGCGTATTGAGGGCTAGTAGAGACCGTGCATGCGTATATATGCATGTGAGAGAAATAGTGTTTTCCAACTGAGATTAGTGAAAAGAGTGGTACATAGTAGTCAGAAAGAGAGAGAGAGAGAACCAGAGAGAGCATGTGCGTGAGACACCCTGACACCCTGAGAGAGATTGTGAGCATGTGTGAAAGAGAAATGCCGATGCATATAACGTGTGTGTACTTATGCGTTAGATAGAGAGATATATAACGCGTTTGTGAGAACGGGGCGAGGCATAGTGCATCTACGTATAACAGACGGTTCTACGCATTAAATTAAAATATAAAAGGCATTATTATTGGATGA
>NC_053023.1:50628072-50676292 GCF_003073215.2 Triticum urartu
TGATGTGTATCTGTCAGTCTGTCTATCCATCAAGAACTGTTAATGAGTATAATACTTATTTTTCCATCAGTCAAGAACAGTTAATCAGTATGATGTGTATCTGTCTTGGTGCACCGCATTGCAGCCAAACATAATGGTGAGCCCAAGAACTGTGCTTCCAGGCGTCAAGATATTGGCCTTGAAGGTGAATTTTGGTGTTTTCGAGGAGGTCAACATGCTTGCCAGCTTCCTTAGATGCTTTCCCAATGTTGACATGCTTCACATCGAGGTTTCTCCCAATTCTTTTCAGTTAGTTGATCATTTGGCGATGTTATAATCAATTACTAGCAGCATGATCCATATATGTAACTGAACTGTTTACGCACTGGCATAAATTTGCAGTCTCTCCTGCACGATCCATCCGTACCTGGCTATGAACCCACTGGGGAGCACCATGCCAAGTTCTGGCTGGAGGCCAGTCCGATCAAATGCTTGCGATCACATGTCAAAAGGATGGTTATCCACAAATATCAAGGGCATCAAAACGAATTTGAATTCCTCAAGTTCATCTCCAAGGATGCGCTGGAGCTGCAGTCTTTGGTGCTTGTGCCACCTAAAGAACAAAATTCCTTGCCGAACGAGGTGAATGAGATGATAGACAGACTGGGGTGTCCACGGTTTCGAGCATGGGCCTCTAAAGTGTTGCTGGTGTTGACTAAAGTAGACATTGGTTTTATTTTGCAGAAATCATCCGACCTTACGGTCAACGACCCTTTTCGCTGCTCGATGCATGGCTAATTTGTTTGATGTATGTATATATGTATGCAAGATCAATCCAAGCCTCTTGGGGAATCATTGACTGCTGTAGTGAGATCACAATGTTAAAGTTTGGAGGCATGCTATCTCTTCGGTTAAACCAGGTCTCAACTAGGAGTACCAAGAGTACATGCTAGTATCTAAGCTGGCAGAAGTACTGAAAAGACCAGCGTTATCTTATCATGTTATCTAACGTAATGCATTACTAGTGATGAATCAACTACTATGTGGTTCTGAAATCTGAATATGGCATGCATGCTTTATAGCCATTTTTCTTTGCTATGCTCTGGTTTTGTAGCGTGCCACCTCTGTCAGTTTTTGTCAAAGATTAAAATTGCGGGAGAAACGATTTCGCGGTGGCCTCTCCCAGCAGCTATAGTGGCCGCCATAGCGGGCAATCGCGGCAAATAGCGAAAAAAATTCTGATGGGGGAGATGATTTCCGGAGGGTTTTGCTCATTGTTGAGCCATTTATAGGGAGTTGTGGAGGATTTCGCGGCAGCAGCCATAGCATTGCGGCGAGGCTCCTAGGCAGCTATAGCGCAGCTATCGCGACAATTTTGCGGGCTATTTTAATCTATGGTTTTTGTTCATATGATCAGATGATCAGACTATACCAGGCTAGGTTGACAAGTTTTCCGGTGCTATGAAAGAGAAAACAAACTTGTGCTAGAACTGAATTGAGGAAGACTCCTAGCATGTTGCTGTTACATGCACAAAGGCCATATTGCTGAATCGGGGAAGGTCTTTTTGTGTGTGGCAATAACTGAGCAAGGTCTGGGAACTACCCCCAGAAGAAGATTTCAACCACACAGGACCTGACTAGCTCCTGCACCTGCTAAGTAAATCTGGTCTGACCTTGTATCCGGCTGTTATTTTAGAGGCAATGGCGCCTTGGAAATAACACAGTTAATGGTAAGTCTCAAATCTTTGCTTCAGCGCACTTCCTGCAAAACCACCTCCACTTCTCCAGTCTCACGCTGGAGAAGTTGACTTCTCTGTGTTGTTGCGTCCGCATTCTGGAATCTGGGCTGGTACGTATAGGGTATGTTTGGATGCTCGCACCATTTTTGGGTTTCCAGGGAATCTAGACAGGCAGAGCCTGATCTAGGCGATACGAGTTCTGAGCCATATTTTGCAAGTTGTTTGGTTGCGTGTGTTGCCTCTCCTCACATGAGAGTGGAAACAGAAGCACAACGTTTGGTTGCCTCTGTATGCTTTTCCAGATGCAACCTTTAGCTGTTTGGTTAGGTGCACATTAATGAGTGTCGTAATTAATACTTACAATATGAGTTGTGTGAAACAACGAGATGAAGTTAGGGTCAGAGAAAATTTCAAGCAAGCGATCACGTGCAATGAATTTGACGAAATTCATCTAAATAAATCCAAAGTTGAACATGAAATTGAGGAGTTACAGTTAACGAAACTTGGAATCAATTGCTGGAATGGAATTACATCGTCAATCCACATCTTTTTCACGTAGACCTCTCGCGAAAGCAGTGGATTGACAAAGTAGTTGAACAAGAGGGTATGTGAGAGAGGTTGAAGAAAATAAGTTCACACACATGAACACCCATGCTACAATAGAACGTGCATATTCATATATGACAGTCGAAACATAAAACTTACTATACGAAATTGTGTGACGGGAGAGATGAAACTACTTCTCAAAGAAAATTTCAAACGATCGCCGTGTGCGGCAATTTTGACAAATGCGCCTAAAAGAACTCTAAACATGCACACATAATTGAAGATTTACCGATAACAAGAATAAGAATAGAACGTTGATGTGCATCTTTTTTGTGTAGATTTTATCTTAAATTGAAGCACCATTGTATAGATTACAAGCGACAGATGGAGAAGATTAAGGAATACAACGGTGCTTCAAGACTGCGGTTCATCAACAGCACCTTCAGCCAGTGAGAATCCTTTTTTTTTTTTGAGACAAAGCCAATGTGAATGTGAATTTCCTTTTCTGGCCCCTGGAAACTGCGGACTCTTGAGGGCCGTGAAGTGGTTTGAGAACTGTGCGGGTCAATTTCTAACCAAACAAACAGCTTAGATTTGGACCCAGAATGCCTGCATCGTTCCAACCTCCAACCTTACGTGGCCCATTTCTGGAGTCCACCCCGTCTCCGTCGAACGGCGCTGTTGATTTAAACCAGTACCACATACAAGACAGTATATGTGAGGAATCTGATCTGGTAGTCATGTTTATATTTTAATGCATTAACATTGATATCATATATTATCCTCTAACAGTTTGTTTACAATATTTCTATGTGCAAGATATACCTGATGTTAATTGGGACGATGAGGACACCCAACGTGGCCTCAACACACGCATCCGGGGAACATCACATGATCATGGCGACATAGTTACATCATTAGTTACAGATTTCTTCAGAGGGAACGTTATTGGCCCATCTTTTATCCCCGAGGAGTCACAACCATACGCTTACAATTACGCATCAGGTTCGCAATAAGGATTCCAGACTCCACCACCTACGCAGGAGTCGTAGACACAGGAAGCCGAAGTGGAGTACGGCCGCGGTCTACATGTAACTCGACCACCTAATCGCTTGTTGCTTTCCGGTCCTAAGGAAAGGCCAGGTGGCCGTCGTCAACTAGGGTGATTCATCTATTCACGTGTGCGACCCATTGTATCTACATATCAGTATTAGACTTTTCGATTTAATCCAGTGTTTCCCGCCTATATCTCCCGCCATACTATCCCGCTTCACTTTTCGGCTTATGTTAGGCCAAAATAATTTTTTTTGGCTTATGAATACTGTGCAACCGTTTCCCTCCAACCCCTTCCCGCCATATCTTCCCGCCACCCGTTTCCCGCCAACCCCTTCCCGCCATATGTTCCCGCAATACCGCAGTCATTCTTTCGCGCCATTTTCTCCTCTCTACCTATAAAACCCCCTTCACACGGAGGTGGATAAGCAGTCCAGTGCAGTGTAGTCGAGATGTCTAGTTATCCTTTCGATCATAGTTTTCATCCTGGGATGAGCAGATGTGTTCTGAGCCTAGCCACCGATTTCAGGATGGGCAAAAGGATAGTTACATGGGACGAACTCACCGATAGTGACACCATAATGAATGAGTTGGCTCACGAATTACGTAGGTCTGGGTGGCTTGAAAGGACCTATGAGGAGGTACGTAAAGAACTTCTTAGGTTGCATGAAAGGTGGAAGAAGGTACTGGAGCCAAAGAGTGAAACTTTCAGAAGGACTGCAGCAAAGAATCCATATTTATGGACTGACGACAGCGAGGACGAAGATAATATCTTCATGCAGCCGCTTCCGGGTTCTGCATCGTCGAAGGGCAAGAGTTCTGGATCGTCCAAGGGCAAGAGTTCTGCATCCTGGAAGGGCAAGAGTTTTGCATCATCCAAGGGTAAGAATTCTGCATCCTCGAAGGGCAAGATTTCTGCATCGACGGAGGATGACTATGATGCCTTCATGTAGTTTTTAAGCTGTACACTACTGGAATCAGCTACTTTGCCATCTGCCAGCTCTTTGCCATCAGCTAGCGGACGACAAAGAAGCTCTTTGCCATCAGCTACCCGAAAGCAGACGGCAAAGAACTGGCTGATGGCAAAGAAAGCCTTTGCCATCAGCCAGCTCTTTGCTGTCCGCTAGCTAACGGCAAAGAATCTTTGCCGTCCGCTAGCAGACGGCAAAGAGGGAGGGGGGGCCCACTGAGGAGCTGGTTAAAAAATACTTAACGTCCCCCCGCTTTGCCGTCCGCCGCAGATGGCAAATATGAAGAAAAGCGGACGGCAAAGGAGGGCGGACGGCAAAGGCTACCCTAACTAACCTAACTAACGGCCGAGCCCCCTCCCCCGCCCGTTACTCATCTCTCTCCCTCGACCTCCTCCGCCCCCGCCCCCGCCGCCCCCGCCCCCGCCCCCGCCCCCCCGCCCTCCCCCCCGCCGCCCCCACCCCCCCCCCCCCCCCCCCCGCCCCCGCGCTGCCCGCCCCCCGCCCCCCCCCCCCGCCGCGCCCCGCCCCCCGCCGCCCGGCCATCCCACTGCCCCGGAGCCCGCCGCCCCCCCACCCACACCACCCCGGCGCCAGCGTCGCCCCCTGCTCCGGTGAGGTTTTTTTCTGTTTTTCTTTTTTTTGCTGTTTAATTCTTGTTTAATTGTTAGTGTTAGTGTTAGATTTAGTGTTAGAAAAGAAGAAAATTTAGTGTTAGTGTTAGAAAAAAGAATATGTAGAAGAAAAGAAGAAGAAGTGGAAAAAAGATGAAAAAGAAGAAAAGAAAAGAAGTAGAAAAAGATGAAAAAGAAGAAGAAGAAAAGAAGTAGAAGAAGTAGAAGAAGAAGAATAGAAGAAAAGAAAAGAAGTAAAAGAAGTAGAAAAAAGATGAAAAAAGAAGAAGAAGAAGAAGAAGAAGAAGAAGAAGAAGAAGAAGAAGAAGAAGAAGAAGAAAGGAAAGAAGAAGAAAGGAAAGAAGAAGAAGAAGAAGAAGAAGAAGAAGAAGAAGAAGAAGAAGAAGAAGAAGAAAGGGAAGAAGAAGAAGGATAGAAGAAGAAGAAGAAAGGAAAGAAGAAGAAAAAAGAAGAGAAGGAAAGAAGAAGAAGGATAGAAGGAAACACCCCGACACCCCGACCCCGACACCACACCCCGACACCTGACCCCGACACCCTGACCCCGACACCCCGACCCCGACACCACACCCCGACACACAGACCACGACACCACACCCCGACACCCCGACCCCGACACGACACCCTAACCTCGAAACAGCACCCCGACACCGACATGACACCCCGACCCCCTAAACCTCCCGAAAAGGTGCTCTTTGGCCTTCCAAAGGCCGACGGGGTTATATATTTGTGAATTATTAGTTAGGTCATATATTTTTCGATTTTGTTATGAAAAACATCATATATAATTGTGTTGATCGGGTAGATTTAAATGTGCAGTTGTTTCATCGCTGCGAGGTTTGGTGTTCGACGACCGCGCCGTGCGTTTGACGAGCTCTGCCCCTTCGTTCGTGGGTGAGCACAAATGACATGTCCTTCTCCCCCATTAATTATTTGATCTATTCCATGAAACTTGTAGCTAGCTATATATGTGTCTTGAATCATCAGTATGCGTAACCAATATGTGTCTCCCGTTCGAAAGCGTCATAGTTAATAAATATGCATGCATTTGCATTTATAACCTTGAATTCTTTCGATTGTCCACGCTATCCGACAGCCCGAGTATGTGTAGATTGGGTTCGTTTTCTCATATGCTTTGCTCTGGATCCGACGCATAAATTTCGTCAGTGCCTCCCCTGTTGTTCTCCGGGTACACATCCTCTCTGTTTATTGCAGAGACGTGTATCAGGAGAACAGCGGGGAGGTGCTGCCAAAATTTTGCGTCGGATCCGGAGCATAGCATGGGAAAATGAACCCAATCTACACATACACGGGTGGGATTAGGACCTATCATTACCTATTAGAGTGTAGGTTGCATGGACGTAATAAAATTGACAAAGTAGATCAACTGATGAATATATACATGGTGAATTACATATATAATTGTTGTGTGTCCAGTAGCTCTGAAAGTCAAGATGAGTGACCGTGCTTGGATGTATACCGGTCACACTGGTCAGAACAAATGGAGCGCTGAATGGTTCAAAAACTAAGGGGTTTGTGCAAGCCGCATTTGCAAATGGCGAGAGAAAACCTGGTGCCCCTGTTTCCGATGCGGCAATTGGGAAAAGAGGACAGAGGCAGAAATGGGTAAACACCTGCAGAAGAATGGTTTTACGCCTGATTATACGGTGTGGACATTTCATGGTGAGTCTACCCAACGTGACCGAGCTGAGGTGGATCATCGTCGCACCGACGAGCATGGTACCGGGATGGAAAACATGGTGCAAGGCTATGATGATGCTCGGGATTCAGACGAGGAGATGGAGGAATCTGCAAAGGCCTTCAATGAAATGTTGGAGTCTTCGAAACGTCCGCTCCACGAGCACACTGAGCTTTGTCAGTTGGATGCCATCTCACAAGTAATGGCTCTGAAGGCTCAGTTCAACTTGGGCAGAGAATGCTATGACGCAATTATGACAGTATTTGGACGCTTTCTACCCAAAGGCCATGCCTGCAAACCTGTACCAGTCGGAAAAAATCCTCCGTGCACTGAAGATGCCCTATGAGAAGATACATGCTTGTGAGAAAGGATGTGCCTTATTTAGGCTTGACTATGCGGACTTGAACTATTGTCCCATTTGAGGTCTTCCAGGTATAGTTAGACAACCTATGGGTGAGAAGACACAGACCAAATCCCGTTGTGTTCCGGTATGCAATTCGTACAAGACTTACGTTCATGGTCGAAGGAACGGCCAGAGATGACATCGCACAAAACAGGCAAAAGAACCGAACTAGATGACGCCAGAACAAATGTCATGTGAGTGGTGTTGCAGGCTGCTATACAGAGTGAGAGAGATAGAACGGAGAAACTTCTGGCGGAGGCGGCGGAGAGGCAGCGGGAGTTGGAGGAGAGGACGACAAAGATGATGGAGGAGGAGAGGGCACGGAATGACATGCAGGCAAGGGCCATGTACGAGCTCCTTGTGGTAAGTTTCTTCTGCAGATTAGCCAAAACATTCATGTAGTGTTTGTCTCATTACTAACTAGTATGACTGAGTCGTCAAAACCAAATGTGCAGTCTGTGTGCGAGAAGACAGGTCAGACCGCTCCGCCGATGCCAGTGATTGCTCCTGGGACCACGGTGAGTTTTATTTGAATGGACATTACTTGCTATTCTTAACATTTGAGTGTCATCATGCTAACAAGACATTGGAAATGATCTTTGGTGCAGCGTCACTCCAGACAAGCATCGCATGATCCTTTTCCAGCTACCGACACGAGCCACCCCGCTCCTACACCTCCTGGATCTTGGTAAGTTTATCTAGTGTTTTGCTTAACACATGCATAAAGACCTAGACTTAGCTTTATTTCCTCCAATGCTTACCATAATGACCTAGACTTAGCTTCTTCTCCTCCAAAATGACTTAATAAGCTTACTGACCTCCAAAACCATCCATTTTACCTAAGTTAGCTCTAAAACGATCTGTACTTAGCTTACTTATGTCAAAAATTGCATAATTAGCTTAGTTAGCTCATAGACGATCCATTTTACCTAAGTTAGCTCTAAAATGACCCATTTTACCTAGGTTAGCTTATAAATGATCCAGTTCATCCAAGTTAGCTCAAAAATGACCCATTTTACCTAGATTAGCTCCTAAATGATCCATTTTACCTACGTTAGCTTTAAAATTGACCCATTTCACCTAGGTTAACTCCAAAATGACCATCTTACCTAGGTTATCTCATAAACGATCCATTTCAACTAATTTAGCTCATAAACGATCCATTTCACCAAGTTAGCTAAAAAACGATCCATTTCACCTAAATTAGCTCTTAAATGATCCATTTCACCTAAGTTAGCTCAAAAAGATCCATTTCAACTAAATTAGCTCATAAATGATCCATTTCACCTAAGTTAGCTCAAAAACGATCCATTTCAACTAAGTTAGCTCATAAATGATCCATTTCACCTAAGTTAGCTAAAAAACGATCCATTTCACCTTAGTTACCTCAAAAACGATCCATTTGACCTTAGTTAGCTCATAAACGACCCATTCCAACTAAGTTAGCTCATAAATGATCCATTTCACCTTAGCTAGCTCATAAACGACCCATTTCAACTTAGTTAGCTCATATATGATCCATTTCACGTAAGTTAGCTCATAAATGACATACTCTTCTTGTTCTAGTCTTCTTCTTGTTCTACTCTTCTTGTTCTAGTCTTCTTCTTGTTCTACTCTTCTTCTTGTTCTACTCTTCTTGTTCTAACTTTCTTATTTTTCATTTTGCAGATTTCATTCACTTGACGAAAGCTTGCATAGATGGAGTGCTCCTTATCCCTTTCTCTGTTTCTTTTGTATCGTTGAACTATGCATGTATCGTTGGATGAAACTATTGTAATATATATGGTTGGATGCCTCTATGTTGAACTTGTTATGTATGATGGAACTATGCATGTAATATATATGGTTGGATGATGAAGTTATGTGTTGGATATCTTATATGTTTGCTCTGTAATGGCCTTTTGAAATATATCTATATATGTCATATATATTTGTGATGAAAATTGTTGGATTTAATAAAAAACAGATAAAAGAGCCAATATGCAGGCTCTTTGCCGTCTGCCACCGACGGCAACGGGCTCTTTGCCGTCTGCCGCGGACGGCAAAGAAGACACGTGGCATCCAGCTGTGCTTCCTGGGAGCTGACCCATTTGGTCAGTTTGCCTACAGTGGCAGACGGCAAAGACTTTGCCATCAGTGGCAGACGGCAAAGAACCTGCCATGTAGTGACGTGTAGATGACATCATACGGCGGACGGCAAAGACACTAGAAATTTTGCCGTCAGCGGCGGACGGCAAAGGCCTGCCATTAGCCACTTAACGGACTGACAGCGCAATTATTGCCGTCCGCTCTCTTTGCCGTCCGCCGCAGACGGCGAAGGGCCTTTGCCGTCAGCCATCAGGAAGCAGACGACAAAGTAGCTGTTTACCGTAGCCTACTTTGCCGGAGCCTTTTGCCGTCCGCGGCTGACGGCAAAGGCCTTTGCCATCCGCCGTTCATGCCTTTGCCGTCCGCCGTGGCAGACGGCAAAATAGCTGATTCCTGTAGTGGTATTCCAGTTCTACCGTTTAATTCAGATGTACTTGCGCTATTAGTTTGTACTGTCTTATTGTATGGCATTATGTTCTATCATAATTTCATTTTGTAGTTGTTGCACAATGTTCAATAATTAGTGGAGGGAAAGAAAATGCCACATTTTATTCTAAAACTATATATTTTTTGAATTACAACACGGTACAACTGAAAATAAGATGCATCGTACTATTGAAATAAAGCTACATTAAACTGCAGAAATTAAGATACATACGATTGAGAAATTTAAAATACTACCACAGGAATCTACTGAGTCCAGCGTGGATATTTTCCTTCTCCATCGTCTTCTTCAACTGCCTTGGCCTCACGAGCCCTTTCTTTCTTTCTCTATCTCTCCGCCTCATGAGACTCATTTCGCTGTCGTTCCTACTCCTCCATGCGACGAGCCTCTTCCCTATTTTTCTTTCCTAAATCCTAAAAAAGGGTGTTGCTCCGCATAGTATTCTTTTAACTCTCTCTCTCTCTTGCTCTGCTTTCTTCTCAGCTTCCGCCTTCTCGCGTCGCTCTTCCGCATAGAAACTATTCCACGCACGGCGACTTCTTTCACGAATCTCAGTCACTGCCCAAGCCGGCATCTCTGTGTCAATCCAATGATAGTACATGCACAGAGGCAAAGGAGACTACAACAAGAAACAAGAATGTTATTAAAGAATCAATCAAAATACCAACAATATCTATTCGTGATGGTTAAAGCATACCGGAGGCTTGTCGAACTCTGAAATAGCTACGTGTGGATCTTCCTCATAATTGGCGCATATGAAAAACTTCATGCCCAACCAATCTGAAAAATCCGTCACCTTCTTCACCTTGCAAAGATCATCACACCAACACCGCAGGACTTCCAACCCCGGAGGCGAACTTGCATTCTTCATTTTCCTCGGCCTAATGCTTTGATCCGAGCAAGGCAAACTCATACTGACTGAAAAAATGTGTTACACACTTCGCGCAGTGGCGATTTCGACGATGGCTGGACGAGGATGATGAGAGCCTCAGTGTCTCCTTTTATAGGCCCAGACGACAAATGACGGTGAGAAAATAAGCGCGAACAGATGAAATTAGGCGGGAAATTTTTGGATCCCTGTAGTGTCGGCACAACAGGTTTCCGTAGTATCGAATTCCCGCAGCGAATGAGTGATTCGCACAGTGCCATCGCATCCGCTGAAGAAAGCCGGAGTGATTCCCGGGTAGCAGCAGGGCATCAAAGTCGTCACTCATTAGATTCCTGCCCATCAAATTCATCGTCGTTCGCGCACGTTGGAATCAGTGCCGTCTGCAACAGGGAACCTGTCGCGCGTGCAGCAGCAATAGAGGAGCCGCCTCCTGCGGTGGCGGCCTGGCCCACGCCTCGGCCCGCGTGCAGCAGGGGCTGTCGGCCAGGGAGCGGCAGCCGCAACGCTCGCCGCCTCGCCCGGTGGCAGTGTGGCCCACAATGTGTGGCTCGTTCCGTCTCGGCCGCTGGCGCTGTACAAACACGTTATACCCCGCACGGCCGCCTCCTGCCGTGGCGGCAGGGCCCACCGGCTCCTGCCGTGGCAGCAGGTGCCACGTGTCACCTACCGCGCCTGCCGCCACGGGCCAGGGGGCCTTTTTTGTCAAATTCATCTGCATGTGATCCTTTTTGGCAATTCGCTCGCATAGGTTGTCTCTTTCGACAAAAAATCTGAGTTCTCTATATATACACCTCACCATAGACTTCCACCCTTCACAAGTCAGAACCCAACTTGCAAACCATACACGACAATGCCCTGCCATGGCCATCACCACCACCAACGGTGCCGCTGCGCCAACCCATGCCGCGAACGGCACGGGCAACCAGGCCGGCCGCGACCACGTGGTCCTGTTCCCGTTCATGGCCAAGGGCCACACCCTGCCACTGCTTCACTTCACCAGGGCGCTCACCGAGCACCAAAAGAACCTCCGCATCACCATGATCGTCATGCCCGCCAACCTCGCCTTCGCCCGCAGCCGCCTCCCGGCGTCGGTGCGGCTCGCCGTTCTCCCATTCCCGTCACTGCCGCCACTGCCATCCGGCGTCGAGTCCACGGACACCCTGCCTGGCCTGGACCTATACCCGATGTTCCTGCACGCCACGGCGCTCCTGCGGGAGCCCTTCGCGGAGTTCTGATACGTCTCCAACGTATCTATAATTTTTGATTGTTCCATGCTATTATAGTATCTGTTTTGGATGTTCATGGGCTTTATTGCACACTTTTATATTATTTTTGGGACTAACCTATTAACCCAGAACCTAGTGCCAGTTTCTGTTTTTCCTTGTTTTAGAGTATCGCAGAAAAGGAAAATCAAATGGAGTCCAATTGACCTGAAACTTCACGAAACTTATTTTTGGACCAGAACAAGCCCACGGAGTATCGGAGATGGACAAGGAGAGTCCCGGGCTGCCCACGAGGGTGGGGGCGCGCCCACCCCCTAGGCGCGCCCCCTGCCTCGTGGACAACCCAGAGATCCACCGACGTAGTTCTTCCTCATATATATACACCCATATACCCTAAAAACTTTGGGGAGCACAATAGATCGGGAGTTCCGCCGCCAGAAGCCTCTGTAGCCAATGAAAACCAATCTAGACCCGTTTCGGCACCCTGCCGGAGGGGGCAATCCCTCTCCGGTGGCCATCTTCATCATCCCGGCGCTCTCCATGATGAGGAGGGAGTAGTTCTCCCTCGGGACTGAGGGTATGTACCAGTAGCTATGTGTTTGATCTCTCTCTCTCCCTCTCTCTCTCGTGTTCTTGAGGTGATACGATCTTGATGTCTCGCGAGCTTTGCTATTATAGTTGGATCTTACGATGTTTCTCCCCCTCTACTCTCTTGTAATGGATTGTGTTTTCCTTTTGAAGTTATCTTGTCAGATTGAGTCTTTAAGGATTTGAGAACACTTGATGTATGTCTTGCGTGGGATACCCGTGGTGACAATGGGGTACTCTATTGATCCACTTGATGTATGTTTTGGTGATCAACTTGCGGGTTCCGCCCATGAACCTATGAATAGGGGTTGGCACATGTTTTCGTCTTGACTCTCCGGTAGAAACTTTGGGGCACTCTTTGAAGTACTTTGTGTTGTTTGAATAGATGAATCTGAGATTGTGTGATGCATATCGTATAATCATACCCACGGATACTTGAGGTGACATTGGAGTATCTAGGTGACATGAGGGTTTTGGTTGATTTGTGTCTTAAGGTTTTATTCTAGTACGAACTCTATGATAGATTGAACGGAAATAATAGCTTCATGTTATTTTACTACGGTCTCTTGAATAGATCGATCAGAAAGGATAACTTTGAGGTGGTTTCGTACCCTACCATAATCTCTTCGTTTGTTCTCCGCTATTATTGACTTTGGAGTGACTCTTTGTTGCATTTTGAGGGATAGTTATATGATCCAATTATGTTATTATTGTTGAGAGAACTTGCACTAGTGAAAGTATGAACCCTAGGCCTTGTTTCAACGCATTGCAATACCGTTTACGCTCACTTTTACCATTAGTTACCTTGCTGTTTTTATATTTTCAGATTACAAAAACCTTTATCTACCATCCATATTGCACTTGTATCACCATCTCTTCGCCGAACTAGTGCACCTATACAATTTACCATTGTATTGGGTGTGTTGGGGACACAAGAGACTCTTTGTTATTTGGTTGCAGGGTTGCTTGAGAGAGACCATCTTCATCCTATGCCTCCTACGGATTGATAAACCTTAGGTTATTCACTTGAGGGAAATTTGCTATTGTCCTACAAACCTCTGCACTTGGAGGCCCAACAACGTCTACAAGGAGAAGGTTGTGTAGTAGACATCAAGCTCTTTTCTAGCGCCGTTGCCGGGGAGGTTAGCGCTTGAAGGTATATCTTTAGATCTTGCAATCGAATCTTTTTGTTTCTTGTTTTAGCACTAGTTTAGTTTATAAAAGAAAACTATAAAAATGGAATTGAGTTTACCTCATACGCTTCATCTTTTTAATATCTTTCGTGAGTATGATGGGAAGGAAAATTGTGCCAAAGTGTTAGAAGAAGAATGCATTAGAATGTTTGACACTTAATATTTGAATGATGAGCATGATTGCAATGTTGTTAGTATGAATTCTTTGAATATCCATGATGCTAATGATATGCAAAGCCACAAGCTTGGGGATGCTATGTTTGATGAAGATGATATTTTTTGTCCCCCAAGTTTTGATGAGCAAATCTATTATGATGAAAGCATGCCCCCTATTTATGATGATTATTGTGATAACTTGTATGCTGTAAAGAATAATTATATCCATGAAACTTGTCATTATGATTTATCTTTCAATTGGATTATGCCTCACATGATAGTTATTTTGTTGAGTTTGCTCCCACTACTATTCATGAGAAGAAATTTGCTTATGTGGAGAGTAATAAAAATTCTATGCTTGTAGATCATGAAAAAAATGCTTTATGTGATGGTTATATTGTTGAATTCATTCATGATGCTACTGAAATTTATTATGAGGGAGGAATATATGCTTTTACATATTGCAAGAATATCAAGTTTCCTCTCTATGTGCTTAAAGTTTTAAAGTTATCCTTGTTTTACCTTCCTATGCAAGTTGATTCTTGTTCCCACAAGTTGTTTGCTCACAAAATCCCTATGCATAGGAAGTGTGTTAGGCTTAAATGTGCTAGTCATATTTTTCAAGATGCTCTCTTTATGTTACAATTCTTATTTTTTATGTGAGCATCATTGAAATCATCATGCCTAGCTAGGGGCATTAAACGATAGCACTTGTTGGGAGGCAACCCAATTTTTATTTTTTTCCTTGCTTTTTTCTCCTTTTTAGTAATAAATAATTCATCTAGAATATGTTTAGATGTGGTTTTATGTTTTTAATTAGTGTTTGTGCCAAGTAAAACTGTTGGGAAGACTTGGGGAAAGTCTTGTTGATCTTGCTGTAAAAAAACAGAAACTTTAGCGCTCACGAGAATTGCTGCCATTTTTTATTGGAGAGCGATATTTAGTTAATTCTTTTTGAAGATGATTAATATATAAATTCCTCACTTCCAGAAATTTAATTTAGAATTTTTGGGGTTCCATAAGTATACGTTTGATACAGATTACTACAGACTGTTCTGTTTTTGACAGATTCTGTTTTCTATGTGTTGTTTGCTTATTTTGATGAATCTATGAGTAGTATCGGAGGGTATGAACCATAGATAAGTTGGAATACAGTAGATATTACACCAATATGAATTTAGAATGAGTTAATTACAGTACCTAAGTGGTGATTTATTTTCTTATACTAACGGAGCTTACGAGTTTTCTGTTAAGTTTTGTGTTGTGAAGTTTTCAGGTTTTGGGTAAAGATTCGATGGACTATGGAATAAGGAGTGTCAAGAGCCTAAGATTGGGGATTCCCAAGGCACCCCAAGGTAATATTCAAGGACAACCAAAAGCCTAAGCTTGGGGATGACCCGGAAGACATCCCCTCTATCGTCTTCGTTCATCGGTAACTTTACTTGGAGCGTCATTTTATTTTATTTAGTTTTGCTTGCTGCTTGAATAAAATACCACGATCTGAAATTCTTAAATGTTAGAGAGTCTTCATATAGTTGCATAATTATTCGACTACTCATTGATCTTCACTTATATCTTTTGGAGTAGTTTGTTGTTGCTCTAGTGCTTCACTTATATCTTTTTAGAGCACGGTGGTGGTTTTATTTTATAGAAATTAATGAACTCTCATGCTTCACTTATATCATTTTGAGAGTCTTTAGAACAGCATGGTAGTTTGCTTTGGTTATGAAACTAGTCCTAATATGATGGGCATCCAAGAGGGATATAATAAAAACTTTCATATAGAGTGCATTGAATACTATGAGAAGTTTGATACTTGATAATTGTTTTGAGATATTAAGATGGTGATATAAGAGTCATGCTAGTTGAGTAGTTGTGAATTTGAGAAATACTTGTGTTGAAGTTTGTGATTCCTGTAGCATGCACGTGTGGTGAACCGTTATGTGATGAAGTCGGAGCATGATTTATTTATTTATTGTCTTCCTTATGAGTGGCGGTCGGGGACGAGCGATGATCTTTTCCTACCAATCTATCCCCCTAGGAGCATGCGTGTAATATTTTGTTTCATTAACTAATAGATTTTTTCAATAAGTATGTGTGTTTTCTTTATGACTAATGTTGAGTCCATGGATTATACGCACTCTCACCCTTCCACCTTTGCTAGCCTCTCTAGTACCGCGCAACTTTCGCCGGTATCTTACACCCACCATATACCTTCCTCAAAACAGCCACCATACCTACCTATTACGGCATTTCCATAGCCATTTCGAGATATATTGCCATGCAACTTTCCACCGTTCCGTTTATTATGACACGCTTCATCATTGTCATATTGCTATGCATGATCATGTAGTTGACATTGTATTTGTGGCAAAGCCACCGTTCATAATTTTTTCATACATGTCACTCATGCATCATTGCACATCCCGGTACACCGCCGAAGGCATTCATATAGAGTCATATCTTGTTCTAAGTATCGAGTTGTAATTCTTGAGTTGTAAGTAAATAAAAGTGTGATGATCATCATTATTAGAGCATTGTCCCAGTGAGGAAAGGATGATGGAGATTATGATTCCCCCACAAGTCGGGATGAGACTCCGGACGAAAAAAAGAAAAAAAAGAAAGGCCAAAAAAAGAGAGAAGTCCCAAAAAAACAAAAAAATGAGAGAAAAAGAGAGAAGGGGCAATGCTACTATCCTTTTACCACACTTGTGCTTCAAAGTAGCACCATGATCTTCATGATAGAGAGTCTCCTATGTTGTCACTTTCATATACTAGTGGGAATCTTTCATTATAGAACTTGGCTTGTATATTCCAATGATGGGCTTCCTCAAAATGCCCTAGGTCTTCGTGAGCAAGCGAGTTGGATGCACACCCACTTAGTTTCTTTTTGAGCTTTCATACACTTATAGCTCTAGTGCATCCGTTGCATGGCAATCCCTACTCACTCACATTGATATCTATTGATGGTCATCTCCATAGCCCATTGATATGCCTAGTTGATGTGAGACTATCTTCTCCTTTTTGTCTTCTCCACAACCACCATTCTATTCCACCTATAGTGCTATGTCCATGGCTCACGCTCATGTATTGCGTGAAGATTGAAAAAGTTTGAGAACATCAAAAGTATGAAACAATTTATTGGCTTGTCATCGGGGTTGTGCATGATTTAAATATTTTGTGTGATGAAGATGGAGCATAGCCAGACTATATGATTTTGTAGGGATAACTTTCTTTGGCCATGTTATTTTGAGAAGACACGATTGCTTTGTTAGTATGCTTGAAGTATTATTATTTTTATGTCAATATTACACTTTTGTCTTGAATCCTATGGATCTGAATATTCTTGCCACAATAAAGAGAACTACATGGATAAATATGTTAGGTAGCATTCCACATCAAAAATTCTGTTTTTATCATTTACCTACTCGAGGACGAGCAAGAATTAAGCTTGGGGATGCTGACACGTCTCCAACGTATCTATAATTTTTTATTGTTCCATGCTATTATATTATCTGTTTTGGATGTTTATGTGCTTTATTATACACTTTTTTATTATTTTTGGGACTAACCTATTAACCCAGAGCCCAGTGCCAGTTTCTGTTTTTTCCTTGTTTTTGAGTATCGCAGAAAAGGAAAATCAAACGGAGTCCAATTGACTTGAAACTTCATGGAACTTATTTTTGGACCAGAAGAAGCCCACGGAGTATTGGAGATGGACCAGGAGAGTCACGGGATGCCCACAAGGGTGGGGGGCGCGCCCCTGCCTCGTGGACAGCCCGGAGATCCACTGACGTACTTCTTCCTCCTATATATACCCATATACCCTAAAAACTTCGGGGAGCACAATAGATCGGGAGTTCTACCGCCAGAAGCCTCCGTAGCTACCGAAAACCAATCTAGACCCATTCCGGCACCCTGCCAGAGGGGGCAATCCCTCTCCGGTGGCCATCTTCATCATCCCGGCGCTCTCCATGACGAGGAGGGAGTAGTTCTCCCTCAGGGCTGAGGGTATGTACCAGTAGCTATGTGTTTGATCTCTCTCTCTCTCTCGTGTTCTTGAGGTGATACGATCGTGATGTATCACGAGCTTTGCTATTATAGTTGGATCTTATGATGTTTCTCCCCCTCTACTCTCTTATAATGGATTGAGTTTTCCCTTTGAAGTTATCTTATCGGATTGAGTCTTTAAGGATTTGAGAACACTTGATGTATGTCTTGCGTGGGATACCTGTGGTGACAATGGGGTATTCTATTGATCCACTTGATGTATGTTTTGGTGATCAACTTGTGGGTTCCGCCCATGAACCTATGCATAGGGGTTGGCACACGTTTTCGTCTTGACTCTCCGGTAGAAACTTTGGGGCACTCTTTGAAGTACTTTGTGTTGGTTTGAATAGATGAATCTGAGATTGTGTGATGCATATCGTATAATCATACCCACGGATACTTGAGGTGACATTGGAGTATCTAGGTGACATTAGGGTTTTGGTTGATTTGTGTCTTAAGGTGTTATTCTAGTACAAACTCTATGATAGATTGAACGGAAAGAATAGCTTCATGTTATTTTACTACGGACTCTTGAATAGATCGATCAGAAAGGATAACTTTGAGGTGGTTTCGTATCCTACCATAATATCTTCTTTTGTTCTCCGCTATTAGTGACTTTGGAGTGACTCTTTGTTGCATGTTGAGGGATAGTTATATGATCCAATTATGTTATTATTGTTGAGAGAACTTGCACTAGTGAAAGTATGAACCCTAGGCCTTGTTTCAACGCATTGCAATACCGTTTACGCTCACTTTTACCATTAGTTACCTTGCTGTTTTTAGATTTTCAGATTACAAAAACCTTTATCTACCATCCATATTGCACTTGTATCACCATCTCTTCGCCGAACTAGTGCACCTATACAATTTACCATTGTATTGGGTGTGTTGGGGACACAAGAGACTCTTTGTTATTTAGTTGCAGGGTTGCTTGAGAGAGACCATCTTCATCCTATGACTCCTACGGATTGATAAACCTTAGGTCATTCACTTGAGGGAATTTTGCTACTGTCCTACAAACCTCTGCACTTGGAGGCCCAATAACGTCTACAAGAAGAAGGTTGTGTAGACTGTGGTAGACATCAAGTTCATGGCGTCGCTCCCGGCCCCGCCGCTCGTGCTCATTTCCGACTTCTTCCTCGGGTTCACGCACCGCATTGCGGCCGACGCAGGCGTCCACCGCATCGTGTTCCACGGCATGTCCTGCTTCTCCATGGCCACCTGCAAATCGCTCATCCCGAGCCCACCGTCGTCCAGCGCCCAGCACGGCACAAGCTTCCACGTGTCCCGCATGTCGGAATACGTAAGGATCATGGCTACGGATGTCCCGGACATGATCGCCAAGATCGCCGACGCCGAGGATCCAGTGACACGGTTCCTTATCGATGACATCGACGACTCTGACGGGCACAACTGGGGCGTCCTGGTCAACAGCTTCGCCATGTTGGAGGAGGACTACGTATCGGCCTTCATGTCGTTCTACCAGCCAGACGCGCGCGCCTGGCTGGCAGGCCCTCTGTTTCTCGCTGCCGGAGCATGTGGAAGAGCAGGACCCCAAGGGGTGCCTCGCCTGGCTCGACGAGATGGCGGAGCGATCGGAGTCAGTGATCTACTTGTCATTTGGCATGCGGGCCCATGTCTCCGACGAGCAGCTTGACGAGCTGGCGCTCGGGATGGTGCAATCCGGCCACCCCTTCCTCTGGGCCGTCCGGTCCGGCACGTGGTCGCCGCCGATGGACGCGGGGCCACACGGAAGGATCGTCCGCAGGTGGATCCCACAGAGGAGCGTGCTAGCTTGTTAGACTGTATAGCCTCCGTATTCATACGTGTATATTGTAATGTTGTATCCCACTCATTTAAACTAATAATGAGTATCCCACTCATTTATAAACTAATAATGAGGTTGGGCAACTCGCTCCCAGGGCGCTCCCTCGATGGCAAGATTTGTTGACCGTTCAATTTTAGTCAACCCGGTCTTTTTTTGTTCTTGTCCGTTCGATGGTCGTTGCATTTTCACTTGTGTGTTTTCACCCGCCGGTAGATCTTGGCCAGCGGATGACATGTGGGCTCGGGCCGAATTCCATTGGCTGGGTGCCAGCTTGTTGGGTGCATGGGGCAGCCTGTCCTGCTGCACTGCGTGCATGCGAGGAAGTCCGGGTCGCGGGTGCTGTGCGCTGCTCCTCGCGTTTTGCGCCTGTGCTTGTGCTGTCCTCATGACGGGTGGGCCAGTGCTGGCCCCGGTCCCGCTCATCAGCTGCGGTGATTACATGTCTCGTGTATACGATATTTCCTCGTTACCTCGGTCAACTACTCCTGGCCCGACGCTCCTCACGCGCTTCCCGCGTCGTGCATCGTGGGGAGTTACTGCCTCCTGTGTCAGCTGCAGAGGGGTGGGTCGACGATGTGCACCCGGATTGTGCACACGCGTTTGTACTAGCGCGATGATGTGTGGGCCGCCGCTGCTCCGGTCCCGCTCGTCGGCTGCTACTCCTGTGTCTAGTGCACGTGTACGCCTTTCCTGTGCGTGGTGTTGCCTCTCGTCTGCTTTTGGACTTTGGAGAGAGAGGATAGACTGCAGCTGCCCGGTGCATGTACTTGTGGGGCCTGGCTGACCGATGCATCGTGCGTGCCTCACCTCCATCTGCAGTTGGAGAGAGAGATGGATTGGTGCCTACTACGCGCTGGTCGACGCCGCGGCCGCCGCAGTCCGCGAGCCCGGGTGCATGGTGGCGCTCATGGACCTCCACCGCTGCCTCGATGCGTTCAGCGAGTCCTACGACCGAGCCGAGGGCCTCGTCCAGGCGGCGCCGCCGGCCTCGGCCTCGACGCCTCCCGCCACGATGAGTTGTGTCGCGGCGTGCGTGCAGTCGATGATACGTCTCCAACGTATCTATAATTTTTTATTGCTCCATGCTATATTATCTTCTGTTTTGGACATTATTGGGCTTTATTATCCACTTTTATATTATTTTTGGGACTAACCTATTAACCGGAGGCCTAGCCCAGAATTGCTGTTTTTTGCCTATTTCAGAGCTTCGCGGAAAAAGAATATCAAACGGAGTCCAAACGGAATGAAACCTCCGGGAACGTGATTTTCGGAACGAACATGATCCTGGAGACTTGGACCCTACGTCAAGCAACCAACAGGGAAGCCACGAGGTAGGGGGGCGCGCCTGCCCCCCCAGGCGCACCCTCCACCCTCGTGGGCCCCTGTTGCTCCACCGACGTACTCCTTCCTCCTATATATACTTACATACCCCCAAACGATCAGAAACAGAGCCAAAACCCTAATTCCACCGCCGTAACTTTCTATATCCATGAGATCCCATCTTGGGGCCTGTTTCGGAGCTCCGTCGGAGGGGGCATCGATGACGGAGGGCTTCTACATCAACACCATAGCCTCTCCGATGATGTGTGAGTAGTTTACGTCAGACCTTCGGGTCCATACTTGTTAGCTAGATGGCTTCTTCTCTCTTTTTGGATGTCAATACAATGTTCTCCCCCTCTCTCGTGGAGATCTATCCGATGTAATCTTCTTTTGCGGTGTGTTTGTTGAGACCGATGAATTGTGGCTTTATGATCAAGTTTATCTATGAACAATATTTGAATCTTTTCTGAATTCTTTTATGTATGATTGGTTATCTTTGCAAGTCTCTTCGAATTATCAGTTTGGTTTGGCCTACTAGATTGATCTTTCTTGCAATAGGAGAAGTGCTTAGCTTTGGGTTCAATCTTGCGGTGTCCTTTCCCAGTGACAGTAGGGGTAGCGAGGCATGTATTGTATTGTTGGCATCGAGGATAACAAGATGGGGTTTATTTCATATTGCTTGAGTTTATCCCTCTACATCATTTCATCTTGCTTAAAGCGTTACTCTGTTCTTATGAACTTAATACTCTAGATGCATGCTGGATAGCGGTCGATGTGTGGAGTAATAGTAGTAGATGCAGGCATGAGTCGGTCTACTTGTCTCGGACGTGATGACTACATACATGATCATACCTAGATATTCTCATAACTATGCTCAGTTCTGCCAATTGCTCAACGGTAATTTGTTCACCCACCGTAAAATACTTATGCTCTTGAGAGAAGCCACTAGTGAAACCTATGCCCCCCGGGTTTATCTTCCATCATATTAATCTTCCAACACTTAGTTATTTTCGTTGCCTTTTATTTTACTTTGCATCTTTATCATAAAAATACCAAAAATATTATCTTATCATATCTATCAGATCTCACTCTCGTAAGTGACCGTGTAGGGACTGACAACCCCTTATCGCGTTGGTTGCGAGGATTTATTTGTTTTGTGTAGGTGTGAGGGACTCGCGCGTAGCCTTCTACTGGATTGATACATTGGTTCTCAAAAACTGAGGGAAATACTTACGCTACTTTGCTGCATCACCCTTTCCTCTTCAAGGGAAAACCAACGCAGTGCTCAAGAGGTAGCAAGAAGGATTTCTGGCACCGTTGCCGGGGAGGTCTACGCAAAAGTCAACATAGCGAGTACCCATCACAAACCCTTATCTCCCGCATTACATTATTTGCCATTGGCCTCTCATTTTCCTCTCCCCCACTTCACCCTTGCCGTTTTATTCGCCCTCTCTCTCCATCCTCCCTCTCTTTCTCTATTTGCCTCTTTTTGCCCATTTCTTGTTTGCTCGTATGGTTGGAATAGTTGTTTATTTTTTTACTAAACAGAGAACCTAAGATTTATGGATCCTCATCCACTTGGTAATCTTTTTAAGAGATCCAATTATGATGAACCAATTGCTAGTGAGTTTTGTGCACTAGATTATCTTTATGAGGTTTTGCTTGAAATTCGTGAACCTGAAAAGTGTGATGAATTACTTTATGAAGCGATTCACGATAGATCTTTGAATAAAAAGCATGACTTCAATGATTTTATTTATGTAAATTGTGCTAATAATATGCAAGATCCTAAGCTTGGGGATGCTAGTTTTGTTATGTCCTCTACTTGTTGCAATGATCATGATTGGGGTGATTCTTCTTATGATCTTGAACATTTATTTACTCCCCATGATGAATATGAGATTGATAATAGTGTTTGCAATAATATTGAAAGTGGGTTTGGAAGAGTGTCAACTTTAGATCCCACATATATTCAGATAATTTTCAATCTTATGAATTTTTTGATAAAAGTGGGTTTGGAAAGGTCATGACTTTAGTTAATGTTAACCCCACTATTTTGGAAGAGTGTCAACTTTGCATGCATATGGATCGTGTTGAAAATATTTTGTGTGATAGTTATTTTGTTGAATTTGCTTATGATCCCACATGCAATTATTATGAGAGAGGAAATATGGTGGTAGAAATTTTCATGTTACTAAATTACCTCTCGTTATGTTGAGATTGCTATTGTTTGTTTCCGCTTCCTTGCATATGCTAGTTTTTGCTTGCCTTAATAATTTGTTTGCCTATAAGATGCCTATGCATAGGAAGTATGTTATACTTAGATGTGTTTGTCACATGTTTTATGATGCTCTCTTTGTGCTTCAATTCTTGTCTTTCATGTGAGCATCATTAAAATTATCAATGCCTAGCTTTAAGGATTTAAAGAAAAGCGCTTGTTGGGAGACAACCCAATATTTATCCTTGCTGTTACTCAATAAATAATTTATCTATCCTCTGTTTTGGTTGTGTTTTTTGTGCTTAATTAGTGTTTGTGCCAAGTAGAACCGTTGGGAAGACTTGGGGAAAGTCTTGTTAATCTTGCTGTAAAAAACAGAAACTTTAGCGCTCACGAGAACTACTGCCATTTTTATTTGGAAAGTTCTATTTAGTTAATTATTTTTGCAGATGATTAATAGATAAATTTCTCACGTCCAGAAATTTATTTTAGAATTTTTGGGGTTCCAGACTTGGCTAGCTATAGATTACTACAGACTGTTCTATTTTTGACAAATTCTGTTTTTCGTGTGTTGTTTGCTTATTTTGATGAATCCATGGCTAGTAAAATAGTTTATAAACCATAGAGAAGTTATAATACAGTAGGTTTAACACCAATATAAATAAAGAATGGGTTCATTATAGTACCTTGAAGTGGTATTTTGTTTTCTTTCGCTAACGGAGCTCGCGAGATTTTCTACTTTAAGTTTTGTGTTGTGAAGTTTTCAAGTTTTTGTTAAGGATTTGATGGATTATGGAACAAGGACTGGCAAGAGCCTAAGCTTAGGGATGCCCATGGCACCCCCAAGATAATCTAAGGACACCAAAAAGCCAAAGCTTGGGGATGCCCCGGAAGGCATCCTCTCTTTCGTCTACTCCCATCGGTAACTTTACTTGGAGCTATATTTTTATTCACCACATGATATGTGTTTTGCTTGGAGCGTCTTGTATGATTTGAGTCTTTTCTTTTTAGTTTACCACAATCATCTTTGTTGTACACACCTTTTTAGAGAGACACATATGATTTGGAAATTATTAGAATACTCTATGTGCTTCACTTATATCTTTTGAGTTATATAGTTTTGCTCTAGTACTTCACTTATATCTTCTAGAGCACGGTGGTGGATTTGTTTTATAGAAACTATTGATCTCTCATGCTTCACTTAGATTATTTTGAGAGTCTTAAATAGCATGGTAATTTGCTTAAATAATCCTAATATGCTAGGTATTCAAGATTAGTAAAAACTTTCTTATGAGTGTTTTGAATACTAAGAGAAGTTTGATGCTTGATAATTGTTTTGAGAGATGGAGATACTGATATTAGAGTTTTGCTAGTTGAGTAGTTGTGAATTTGAGAAATGCTTGTGTTGAAGTTTGTGATTCCCGTAGCATGCACGTATGGTGAACCGTTATGTTAAGAAGTCGGAGCATGGTGTATTTATTGATTGTCCTCCTTATGAGTGGCGGTCGGGGACGAGCGATGGTCTTTTCCTACCAATCTATCCCCCTAGGAGCATGCGCGTAGTACTTTCCTTCGATAACTAATAGATTTTTGCAATAAGTATGTGAGTTCTTTATGACTAATGTTGAGTCCATGGATTATACGCACTCTCACCCTTCCATCATTGTTAGCCTCTTTAATACCGCGCACCTTTCGCCGGTATCATACACCCCCCATATACCTTCCTCAAAACAGCCACCATACCTACCTATCATGGCATTTCCATAGCCATTCCGAGATATATTGCCATGCAAATTTCCACCATTCCGTTTATCATGACACGCTCCATCATTGTCATATTGCTTTGCATGATCATGTAGTTGACATATTAGTAGTGGCACAGCCACCGTTCATAATTCTTTCATATAAGTCACTCATGCATCATTGCCATCCCGGTACACCGCCGGAGGCATTCCTATAGAGTCATACTTTGTTCTAGTATCGAGTTGTAATCTTTGAGTTGTAAATAAATAGAAGTGTGATGATCATCATTAATAGAGCATTGTCCCAAATAAAAAAAGAGAAAGGCCAAAAAAAGGGCCAAAAAAAGAGAAAGGCCAAATAAAAAAATAAAGGACAAATAAAAAATTAATAAAAAGGACAATGCTACTATCCTTTTTTTCCACACTTGTGCTTCAAAGTAGCACCATGATCTTCATGATAGAGAGTCTCTTGTTTTGTCACTTTCATATACTAGTGGGAAATTTTCATTATAGAACTTGGCTTGTATATTCCAACAATGGGCCTCCTCAAGTGCCCTAGGTCTTCATGAGCAAGCAAGTTGGATGCACACCCACTTAGTTTCTTTTGTTGAGCTTTCATACATTTATAGCTCTAGTGCATCTGTTGCATGGCAATCCCTACTCACTCACATTGATATCTATTGATGGGCATATCCATAGCCCGTTGATACGCCTAGTTGATGTGAGACTATCTACTTCCTTTTTGTCTTCTCCACAACCACCATTTTATTCCACCTATAGTGTTATGTCCATGGCTCATGCTCATGTATTGCGTGAAGATTGAAAAAGTTTGAGAACATTAAAAGTATGAAACAATTGCTTGGCTTGTTATCGGGGTTGTGCATGATTTGAATACTTTGTGTGATGACGATGGAGCATAGCCACACTATATGATTTTGTAGGGATAACTTTATTTGGCCATGTTATTTTGAAGAGACATAAGTGCTTAGTTAGTATGCTTGAAGTATTATTATTTCTATGTTAATATTAAACTTTTATCTTAAATCTTTCGGATCTGAATATTCATGCCACAATTAAGAAGAATTACATTGAAATTATGCCTAGTAGCATTCCACATCAAAAATTCTGTTTTTATCATTTACCTACTCGAGGACGAGTAGGAATTAAGCTTGGGGATGCTTGATACGTCTCCAACGTATCTATAATTTTTGATTGCTCCATGCTATATTATCTTCTGGTTTGGACATTATTGGGCTTTATTATCCACTTTTATATTATTTTGGGACTAACCTATTAACCGGAGGCCTAGCCCAGAATTGCTATTTTTTGCCTATTTCAGAGTTTCGCAGAAAAAGAATATCAAATGGAGTCCAAACGGAATGAAACCTTCGGGAACGTGATTTTCGGAACGAACATGTTCCAGGAGACTTGGACCCTACGTCAAGCAACCAACAGGGAAGCCACGATGTAGGGGGGCACGCCTACCCCCCAGGCGCGGCCTCCACCCTCGCGGGCCCCCTGTTGCTCCACCGACGTACTCCTTCCTCCTATATATACCTACGTACCCCCAAACGATTAGAAACGGCGCCAAAACCCTAATTCCACCGCCGTAACTTTCTGTATCCACGAGATCCCATCTTGGGGCCTGTTCCGGAGCTCCGTCCGAGGGGGCATCGATGACGGAGGGCTTCTACATCAACACCATAGCCTCTCTGATGATGTGTGAGTAGTTTACCTCAGACCTTCGGGTCCATAGTTATTAGCTAGATGGCTTCTTCTCTCTTTTTGGATGTCAATACAATGTTCTCCCCCTCTCTCGTGGAGATCTATTCGATGTATTCTTCTTTTGCGGTGTGTTTGTTGAGACCGATGAATTGTGTGTTTATGATCAAATTTATCTATGAACACTATTTGAATCTTTTCTGAATTCTTTAATGTATGATTGGTTATCTTTGCAAGTCTCTTCGAATTATCGGTTTGGTTTGGCCTACTAGATTGATCTTTCTTGCAATGGGAGAAGTGCTTAGCTTTGGGTTCAATCTTGCGGTGTCCTTTCCCAGTGACAGTAGGGGCAGCAAGGCACGTATTGTATTGTTGCCATCAAGGATAACAAGATGGGGTTTATTTCATATTGCTTGAGTTTATCCCTCTACATCATGTCATCTTGCTTAAAGCGTTACTCTGTTCTTATGAACTTAATACTCTAGATGCATGCTGGATAGCGGTCGATGTGTGGAGTAATAGTAGTAGATGCAGGCAGGAGTCGGTCTACTTGTCTCGGACGTGATGCCTATATACATGATCATACCTAGATATTCTCATAACTATGCTCAATTCTGTCAATTGCTCAACACTAATTTGTTCACACACCGTAAAATGCTTATGCTCTTGAGAGAAGCCACTAGTGAAACCTATGGCCCCCGGGTTTATCTTCCATCATATTAATCTTCCAACACTTAGTTATTTTCATTGCCTTTTATTGTACTTTGCATCTTTATCATAAAAATACCAAAAATATTATCTTATCATATCTATCAGATCTCACTCTCATAAGTGACCGTGTTGGGATTGACAACCCCTTGTCGCGTTGGTTGCGAGGATTTATTTGTTTTGTGTAGGTGCGAGGGACTCGCGCGTAGCCTCCTACTGGATTGATACCTTGGTTCTCGAAAACTGAGGGAAATACTTACGTTACTTTGCTGCATCACCCTTTCCTCTTCAAGGGAAAACCAACGCAGTGCTCAAGAGGTAGCAGTCAACAAGGATCTCCGGGCCGCCGACGAGAACGATCTGGAAGAGGAGAAGCATCGCCCTCCGACCATGCCGCTGGCGGCCGAGGACAAATAGCCCAATCGATCTACCTCTTCTCCTGCTGAGGTGATGTTCATCGTTCTTGTTTTTTCCGTGTGATGTTCATCGTTCCTCTTATTTTCTTGGTTGATGTGCTAATCGTGTTAGTCATCTAGAAGATGAATGAAACTATGATGGGAAAGGACAGATGGACTGGGATATATTGCCTCGCTGTGCCGCTTGGTGGCTGAGATGCGGCAGCCCCATGCTCTGTTCCGATGGGCCTCCTCTGCTCGATGTTGCTGCTGGTTGAGGTTCGTCCTTCTCTGGTTCGTATGTTCTTCGCCGCTGCTTTGGATTCGTCGTGCTAATTTCGCATGTTTGCCTTCGTTTCCTTCATGGGCAGTTTGGTACGGTTTCCTGTTGTCGTTTGCGTCGAGCCTTGGGTCCGTCTCTCCTTCTCATTGAGGTTAGTACACTCCTCTTGTGCTTGCCTATAGAATGTTTGATGAAATGCATGTGTGCTGATGCTTGTTCTATGGTTCAGCGTACTTCTCCTGTTGCCGGCGCTTCTTCTTCTCGTCCGTCCTGCTGCTTACCCAACGTGCTTCTGCTTGCTGCCTCCGGTAAATAGGCCGTTCTGTTGCTTCTCTGACTGGCTGAGTGTTCATTGCATGCCTATGTGTCGTTGTGCTCTGACCGGTTGTTTTCTTTGTGTATTTCGCACTTTCGCAGGCTGTACGATCTCTTCTGTTGCTGTGTCATTCGACTCATCAAGGTTTTCTTCTTTCCTTTCTACTACATGTGTGCGTGTTTTACTTTCAGTATCTTCGTGTCACACTGTCTGCCTTGGTGATCTTTTAAATATCTGTATGTCATGCCGATCATTTAAATGTTCCGGATATGGTCGGGCGTTGTGTGTTGTTCGTTCTCGTGTTGCTTATATTTCATGTATGCATGTGAGCAGGATTTGTCCACTTGTTTCCGTTGTTATACATGTTTTGGAGGTCATGGTAACTTGATGCCCCCCGTGCTCACTCTTTCTGTTGTACACAGAAGCATATTTGTCCAATTCTCAGACTAATTTTTTGAAAGAAACCGCAGTTCATTACAACGCCAATTATGGATATGGATCCATCTTGCTGGACTAGATGTAATAAGAAAGCATGTGACAATTGCTTATGAATAGTATTTGTTGTACAAACATCCAATTAATTCTTGAGATACAATAGAGACACTATAATAGTACTACTTTAGTCAAATACATTATCCACTAATTGTTGTAGTGAAATGTCGCTCTAGCTATTAATTTGCATAATCTTGCATGGCAAACTATAGGCATGTGATCTCTATGGTGTTCCTGTAAATAAAGAAAACTGGAATATGTGTCTTCAAAATTTTCTATTTATATACAAAAACCATGCATTGGTACATATGAACCATATGAATAGGACTGAAGATCTATTTTTTGGGTCATGTTTGCGAGTTTTCTGTTATTTCCTCTCAGTGTGAATAGGACTGAAGAAGATGGACATAGCCCTTTAGGTAACTTCACTTTTTTTGAATAGCAAACTGCAGAACAATAGTTCTATGGTATATTTTCATTAAAAAACAGTATGTTACAAAGGGAAAGGTGAAAATAGAAACAAAAGAAAAAAGATCTAAGCTAATGGGGCAGAGCCCTTATCCAATTTCTGTTTTGGGCAACATGAGAATCATTTAAAAATTGATCTGACAGCCTGCTTGAACAAGGTGGAATGCTCGCCTTTGATAGTGTGTTGAAGTAGTTGAAGATCCTTTTTTTAATTCAAGCCTCTAATTTGAGACTGTCGGCTGGATGTTTCTGAAGACCTTGCCATCTCACTTTGTCCTGGATTAATAAAAGATTACAAATTTATTTGTCTAAATAGGACAGGTTATTTACGAAGGTATACCATTTCTATTGACTGGATAATTTACATGTTGGCAAGGACTTATTGGTGCAGCCTGGTCATAATTGCTCGGCCAATTTCCCAACCCAAATCCAGAACCGCTTCATCTTTAGATCTTTACATGATTGATGAAATGCCTTAGAGACTAAGATCTACACTTTGTTTTTCTCCGTTCTCCTTCTCACGGATTAACCGATGGCTGTAAGACCTAGAGAAGCATTAGGAACTGGTCTGCAGTGTCTTCCAGTGTATGCGTACACACAATTCAATTTCCTTTTCTTTTTGCCCTTTGTATAGATGATGTGGTTGAGTTACGAAGCCTCTTCTTGTAGTGTTGTCTGCAAGGCCGAAGGGAAGTTATTAATGCATTTGAGCAGCTCTATCTGATTGTTCATCTCCTGAACCTATTTTAGTTGATATATAAGTGTTCTCTATTTCAGAAAGACAGAACACGAGATTGTGCCCCCTCTTGCTCCAGGTGCATGTTCCTGCCCTCCTTTCCCCTCTGATTTGACTTGCTTTACCTTGTGTGAAGTTTTATACTTTCAACTTTACAAAGCTATATCAATTTTGCTTTCAACTGTACTTGGCTACACCTGTAACATGATGCATTTCTCTTTCAGTTTATTGAATACATTTTGAAGAAGTGAATGCTCTATCCGGTACTGTCCTATGACTCATTTAACAGTCCGTCAATTTGCTCACAAACCTCCTCATGTACAGCATACAATGAGTATTCTGTCACATATCACACAACATCTTGATCTTTCAGCTAATAATATGCTGTAATTTTTTAGGCGTATCACTGTTTGCAGCTTTTGGATTCCTTCTGTGTGTTGGGAGATAATGCTCTTAATAAACTTTAGCTTTCTGCAATGCTAGGTCGGACAAATTCAGTACTGAAAATCTAGACTGTTCTTTCCACTCGATAACAACTTCTATGCTTGCGCCACCATGATATCACTACAACATTTCCCTGGAAAATTTTATTAGTTGCATGTAAACTGAATTGATTTACCAGTAAAAACCTGGACAACTCATTTCAGTCCCTAACAACAATTATGGCATTACCAGGATATGTCATGTATGTGCTCTGAGTCGTAGTAGGATGCAAAAAGTACAATAAGAGATAGAATGTATGGACTATGGCTAGCAGTAACATTTTATTGACTTGTGCAGTATTTGATACTATCTATTTCTGCAGGCTATTCCTCATGTTGCAACCTTTTCCCATAGAATTGAATGGAAGATGGAAGAAATTGCAGGAGGTATACTTTGTGTTCCATTAGTCTTACTGTCAGATTTCCATGTTCAGTTATTCACACTATATTGTTGCTCGATATCTATAGCTTGCTATTATTTGAGCAGGAATGGTGTTTCCAGCGTGACATTCAAAACCAGTCAAGACTATAAAGGGGTTGTGAAGGACGAAATGCTATGGATCCAGAGTGGGAGGGGAGAGTTACCAACAATGTATCGAGGATAAACCGTGACATGGATTCCTAAGTTCCAACTTAAATAGCAAAATTATATAGGGAGAATGCCTGCATTTTGAAAACTCTATTACATAGTTTGAAGCTATGCTTCTTTCAAATTTCATTATTAAAAGGATCCTTATTATTGCCAATTTGTCAAGCATTTATTGTCGAATAACTCTTTGTTTCAAATGAGACCTGTGGCGCAAGGGGTAAATTTATTATACATCTTATTGTACACAACATGCCTCTTCTTTTTTTATTAAGAGGGGTTAAATTTGTTACCATATGTGCTTCCTCACAACTAAACCATGAATTTTCTTTTTGATATCTTTTTTTCAAACTCAGATATCTAATCATTATAACCATATTTTCAACTAAAACAATGCTTCCTTAGCTGGTTTGTACATGTTACACAAATATCTTTTTTTCAAACTCGGATTTCGCACCGCGATAACCACATTTTCAATATAACGTCGTTTAACACATGAGCTTTGTACTACCAATATTGAATAGGTTCTTGCAAAATTAAACTATTTTCATCGACAACATGGCTTTAGCGGGTCTCTGCGCCATTTGGCGCAACGGCTCAACTAGTTATATATATGAAAGGTCACCCCTAGAGGGTAGTGCCGGTTTCCCCATAAACCTATTGTCTTACAAGGTATCACGTTAGGTTACGTACGCTTCCGCCCAAACCCTAATCACCAGACACCGCCGCCGCCGCCTCACTTCCGATCCTACCGCCGCCATCGAGTGCCGCCGCATCCGGATCTACCAACGCAGGGTTCCTGTTGGCCTCCCTCGCGGCGCTTCTGTCCCGCCCGCTGGACGCAGCCGCCGTGCAGTCCCCGCTCGGGACAAGGAGCATGGGCTCCTTCTTCTCGACTCCACCAGCCGCCTCGTTGTTCGTGCACGAGCTCGCGGTGCACACCACCGCCGCTTCGTCCGCATCTCCTGCCGCGGGTGCTGTCCTGTAACGACCGGATAATCATGCTACAGTAATCCCACGAAAATCATGCCACGTCACCTCGGTTACTGTTGCTAACCTCGTAATGATTCGAAACCATTTCAAAATTTAAATTCAAAATATGTCAAACAACAAAAGTTTTCAAAAGTTGAAACAAAAATGTTCGGTGAGTGCTGAATAGTACAAGGGTAATTATAATAAAGAAAACATAGTTTTAGAAAGTGCCTAAATATTTCAAAATGCATTAAAACAGAAAAGAGTAATAAATAAAAGAAAAAGGAGAAAACACAAAACCAGAAAACAAACTAACAAAAAAAGGAAAAGAAGCCCCCTAATGGGCCACGGCCAACCTGGCCACCAGTCAGGCCGGCCCATTCCCTGCACCCCTCCCTGGCCTATATGGCCCGACTCCCCCGACCTAACCCTAGCCTAACCCCATTCCCTCACGATCCCCACCTCCCTCTCCCTCCAGCGCCGCCAAGGGAGACCCCCCCACGCTCGATCCCCACTTCCCTCGCTCCTGAACCCCGCACTCCCCCTCGTTCCCCGCTCCCCACGTCGCTCGCTCTCCCTCCCCCATCGATTCAGATCGGGGGCTCGACCCCGCGGTGCTCCCGACGCCGCCCGCCGCTCCGAGAACCCCCTGCCCGACGGCTCTCCTCCTCCCCAGCGGCTGCATCGCGTCATCTCCGCCCTTGTCATCGACCATCGCGACCCCGAGCTCCGGCGCCTTCCCGAGCTCATTTTTAGCACAACTACAGGGCCTCGTGAGCACGCTTCGTTCACCGTACGATGCCGTCCCTGGCCGCGCTCGCACATCCGCGTGCCATGCGCCTCCAATCGCCACCCCCATCTATTGCGCCTCCGCGCGCTGTTGGCCGCCTGGGCGCGCACTCCTCGGAAACCGCCCATGCTTGCAGCCCCCACTGCCGCGCCAGTGACCTCCCCCTTCGTCCAGCCGCGGCTCTGCTCTGCCAGCGCCGCCGCCCGCCTGCGCCGCATCCGCCACGGCCGCCGCTGCCAGGTGCCGCTCGCCTCCGCCCTCGCTCGCCGGCCTCTCCGGCGCGGCCAGTGCCTCCCCTGGCCACACCATGGCCGTAGATGGCCCCCTGTGTGTGTGTGCCATAGCCAGGGCGTGGCCTTGTGCCACTGACCACAGGGGCCCACCCCCTGTTTAGAACGAATTTTAATAACAAATAAAATTAATCAATTAATTAATTAGCAAATCAATAAATTAACTTAATTAACTATGTTTAAATTAGCCTAACTACCTAATTTAGTTAATTAAAAATGGTAGTTTAGTTAGGTCTATGACAGAATGACCCCACATGTAAGTTTGACCCAGTCAACAGCCCTGTTGACTGCTGACATCATGCTGATGTCATGATGATGTCATAACCCTGTTTTCTATTTAAATTAATTCTGTTTTTCCAAAATGATTTAAAAACTTTAATAATTCATAGAAAATAAACCGTATGTCGGATGAAAATAATTTGTACATGAAAGTTGCTCAGAACGACGAGACGAATCCGAATATGCAGCCCGTTCATCCGTCACACATCCCTAGCATAGAGAACACGCAACAATCCTCCTCCATTTCATCTGCCCGAAAACGTCAAACACCGGGAATACTTTCCCGGATGTTTTCCCCCTTCGCCAGTAGCACCTAGTACTGCGTTAGGCCACCCCTAGCACCGCGTATTGCCATGTTATGCTTTGTGATGCTTTGTTTACTTTGTATTTACTGTTTCTTCCCCCCTCTTCTTCTCCGGTAGACCCCGAGACTGGCACTGATGCCATCGAGTTCGACTACGTCCCGACGACCCCTCCTTGCCAGAGCAACCAGGCAAGCCCCCCCCCTTGATCACCAGATATCGCCTACTCTTCTCTATACTGCTTGCATTAGAGTAGTGTAGCATGTTACTACTTTCCGTTAATCCTATTCTGATGCATAGCCTGTCCTTGCTACTACTGTTGTTACCTTTACCTGCTATCCTAATGCTTAGTATAGGATGCTAGTGTTCCATCAGTGGCCCTACACTCTTGTCCGTCTGCCATGCTATACTACTGGGCTGTGATCACTTCGGGAGGTGATCACGGGCATATGCTATATACTTTATACTGTACATTACTTATGATACTGTTCGGAGTTGGGGGCTGAAGGGGCAGGTGGCTCCATCCCGGTAGAGGTGGGCCTGGGTTCCCGACGGCCCCCGACTGTTACTTTGTGGCGGAGCGACAGGGCAGGTTGAGACCACCTAGGAAAGAGGTGGGCCTGGCCCTGGTCGGCGTTCGCGGTTAATTCAAGATAACACGTTTAACGAGATCTTGGTATTTGATCTGAGTCTGGCAACTGGCCTATACGCACTAACCATCTACGCGGGGACAGTTATGGGCACTCGACGTCATGGTATCAGCCGAAGCCTTCGTGACGTTAGCGACTGAGCAGCACGTGCCGGATTGGACTGGAACGCCTGCTAGGCTAGGTCTGCTTCCGGCCGCCCTCGCAATGTGCAGGTGTGCAATGGGCGATGGGCCCAGACCCCTACGCCATAGGATTTAGACCGGTGTGCTGACCTCTCTGTTGTGCCTAGGTAGGGCTGCGACGTGTTGATCTTCCGAGGCCGGGCATGACCCAGAAAAGTGTTGAAAGTGCAACTATCCCTAGGTGGTTTTGGTAATTCATAACAACATATAGCTCATTGAGCTAATACTATTCCAAGATGATTATTTCAGGAAAGCTCAATGATTGGCATGGCATGGATGTGAAAGTAGAACCCTCAAAATGCTAAGGACAAAGGATTGGCTCAAGCTCAAAAGCTCAAGACTCTTCATTTTATATTTTAGTGATCCAAGATCACATTGAGTCTTTAGGAAAAGCCAATACTATCAAGGAGGGATGAGGTGTTGCTTAATGAGCCTCTTGCTTCATGTGCTTAGTGATATGCTCCAAAACCCTCAACTACTTTCCCATATCCACATATGACCTAAACCCCTAAGCCAAACTCGGTCCTACCGATTCTTCCTATCCGGCACCACCGAGTTTTCACTTGTCATTAGCCACTGCCAAACCCTAGCAATTCGGTTCTACCGATAAGGATCTCGGTCTCACCGAGATGGGGTTGCAAACTCTCTGTTTCCCTTTCGTAACTTTTCGGTCCCACCGAAAGAGCGAATCGGTCCCACCGAGATTGCAATGTAAACTCAGTGTTTCCCCTTTGTAACTTTTCGGTCTCACCGAAAGAGCAAATCGGTCCCACCGAGTTTGCCTGACCAACTCTCTGGTTAGCTAATTACCAAATTCGGTCTCACCGAGTTTGTGTAATCGGTCTCACCGAGATTACGTTATGCCCAAACCCTAACCATATCGGTCCTACCGAGTTGCATGTCAGTCCCACCGAAAATCTCTAACGGTCACTAGGTTTACATTTTCGGTCCGAGCGAGTTTATTGATTCGGTTCCACCGAGATTGGAAAACTATGTAACGGTTGGATTTTGTGTGGAGGCTATATATACCCCTCCACCTTCTTCTCATTCGATGAGAGAGCCATCAGAACACACACACCATTCCAACTCATATGTTCTGAGAGAGAACCACCTACTCATGTGTTGAGACCAAGACATTCCATTCCTACCATATGAATCTTGATCTCTAGCCTTCCCAAGTTGCTTTCCACTCAAATCTTCTTTCCACCAAATCCAAATCCTATGAGAGAGAGTTGAGTGTTGGGGAGACTATCATTTGAAGCACAAGAGCAAGGAGTTCATTACCTACACACCATTTGTTACTTCTTGGAGAGTGGTGTCTCCTAGATTGGCTAGGTGTCACTTGGGAGCCTCCGACAAGATTGTGGAGTTGAACCAAGGAGTTTGTAAGGGCAAGGAGATCGCCTACTTCGTGAAGATCTACGGCTAGTGAGGCAAGTCCTGTGTGGGCGATGGCCATGGTGGGATAGACAAGGTTGCTTCTTCGTGGACCCTTTGTGGGTGGTTGCTTCTTCGTGGACCCTTCGTGGGTGGAGCCCTGTGTGGACTCGCGCAACCGTTACCCTTGGGTGGAGCCCTGTGTGGACTCGCGCAACCGTTACCCTTCGTGGGTTGAAGTCTCCATCAACGTGGATGTAGGATAGCACCACCTATCCGAACCACGGGAAAAACATCTGTGTCTCCAATTGCGTTTGAATTCTCCAAACCCTTCCCTTTACATTCTTGCAAGTTGCATGCTTTACTTTCCGCTGCCAATATACTCTTTGCATGCTTGCTTGAATCATGTGATGATTGCTTGACTTGTCCTAAATTAGCTAAAATCTGCCAAGAACTAAAATTGGGAAAAGGTTAAGTTTTTATTTGGTCAAGTAGTCTAATCACCCCCCCCTCTAGACATACTTTCGATCCTACAAGTGGTATCAGAGCCAGGTTTCCATTTGCTTTGATCTCCATAGCTTTTGGTGGTCATAGCCTTGGTTTCACAACCTAGGAGAGTATGGCGTCTAGCGAGGGAAATTATCACCGTAGAGGTCCTTACTTTGATGGTACTAATTTTGCTAGTTGGAAGCATAAAATGAAAATGCATATTCTTGGACATAACCCCGCCGTTTGGGCTATTGTGTGTGTTGGTTTGCAAGGTGACTTCTTTGATGGGAGAGAACCGAACCGTGAAGCTACCGCGGATGAGTTGAAGATGTTGCAATACAATGCTCAAGCTTGCGATATTCTCTTCAACGGATTGTGCCCCGAAGAATTCAACAAAATCAGCCACCTTGAGAATGCGAAGGAAATTTGGGACACTTTGATTGATATGCACGAAGGTACCGACTCCGTCAAGGAATCCAAGTTGGATGTGCTTCAAAGCCAACTTGACAAGTTCAAGATGAAGGATGGTGAAGGTGTCGCTGAAATGTACTCTAGGCTTGCTCTCATCACAAATGAGATTGTCGGCTTAGGAAGTGAAGAGATGACCGATAAATTCATCATCAAGAAGATTCTAAGAGCCTTGGATGGAAAATATGATACCGTGTGCACATTGATCCAAATGATGCCCAATTACAAAGATCTCAAGCCAACGGAGGTGATTGGAAGAATTGTTGCTCATGAGATGTCACTTAAGGATAAAGAGGAACTTCACAACAAATCAAGTGGTGCCTATAAAGCCTCATGTGAAGCCCCTACATCATCAAGTGAGAAACAAGACTTCAATGAAGAATTGAGCTTAATGGTGAAGAACTTCAACAAGTTCTACAAGAGTAGAAGCAAAGATAGAAGCTCCAAGTCAAGGTCCTACAATGACAAAAGATCTTCTAGTCGAGAGCGAAACTGCTACAATTGTGCAAGACCCGGACACTATTCCAATGAGTGTATGGCTCCCTACAAGAGAAGAGAAGATTCTCCAAAAAGAAGAAGCAAAGGATCACCACCAAGAGAGAGAAGGAGTAGAGATGATTGTTATGAACGAAGATACTCACGGAGAAGCAAGGATTCGGAAAGGAAGGAAAAATCATCAAGGAGCTACACAAGACGAAGACATCAAGCTCATGTTGGTGAATGGGTATCCGGCTCCGACTCCGACAGCCACTCCGAGAGAAGTTATTACTCCGGCTCCGAAGATACTCAAGATGAAGGTGTTGCCGGTCTAGCACTTGTGTCAACCAACTCCTACGACATATTTGACTCACCAAATGAAGGAATTGGAAGATGCTTCATGGCCAAAGGTCCTAAGGTAACACACCCCGAGTATGTTGATTTCAATAGTGATGAAGATGAGTTGTTAGGTGATGATTTGCTTGGTGACAACTCTAGTGATGAATACTATGATGAAATGTCAATTAAACATGCTAATCAAGATAAAATGAATGACAATGATAAGGAGAAGATTGAGGCCCTAACTAAAGAACTAAACACTCTTAAGTTAGCTCATGAAACCATCTTCGAAGATCATCGAGAACTTTTAAGAGCTCATGAGAAATTACGCTTTGAAAAGCTCAATCTTGAGCAAGAGCATGAGTTCTTAAAGGAAATCAATGATGATCTCCGCAAGAAAAGTTCTTCTTACATTGCCAAGCGTTTACTCTTATCCACTTACATGCCTCAAGTCAAGTCTAGTAAGAAGAAAGATTCTTCCTCTAGGAATAAAAATGATCATGCTAAATCCAATATTGTTGCTTCTAGTAGTTCTCTTGATTCCACTAATGATTCTCTTAGCCAAGTTACACTTGAGCAAGAAAATAGCTTATTGAAGGGAATTATAGAGAAAGGAGTGTACAAAAGCCTTGCCGGGAGTAAGCAATTCGAGGAAATTGTGCGCAAGCAAGGAATGCACCGGAAGAATCAAGGTGTTGGTTTTGAACGAAAGTTCAATGCCAATGGAGTTGAATGGGAAGAAGATCAATACCCCAAGACAAAGTTTGTCCCCCAACAAGAGAAGTATACTTCTTTCAAGGGGACACAAGCTCAAGATGATCTTCCACCACAAGACTACAAGCAAAAAGGCAAGGACAAGCTTCAAGAGGAAATTGATGCATTTGAAGAAGCTCCAAAGACCTTAGTCAAGTGGATTCCCAAGACTACTTCAAGTTCCACTTCATCAAGTACGACTACAACTCCAAGGATTCCCATCAAGATGGTGTGGATCCAAAAGAAGAAGAACTAGAGAGTTCTTGAGGGTGACTCCGCCAACATACTTCACTCTTATCATTTTGGCAAGAACAAGTGCAATCAACTTCCACATCTTGCACTAGTTCAAGGAGTCACAAACCCTATTGTTGGTAAGACAAGGGACAAGGTAACCTAAAAGTTTTCATGGACATCTTTTTTGTGTGTGCATCACTCTATATTTATGGATATCCTTGCTTGTTCCTTGTGGGACTAACCCATGTAGGTATTGAAAGTGCAATTCACTCAAATGGATAGCTCCAAGAGATCTACATCAACATTGAGCATCCACATCTTCAATATCTACATGAAGTCATCATCGATAAAACCCAAGGTTAGTTCATCCCTCTTAGGGGGGATATCACATCTAGGGGGAGCTTTACTCTAAGACTTGAGCTAAAGCAACTCTAAAGATGTGAACAAAACAATGCTTTATGTAAAAGTGGTAACCCCACTTGAGCTTAAACGATGAGTATGACCTATGATCAAGTGCTCTCACTTGACTCCTAAGTCAATATACTCATATATAGATGACCTAGTCATCGCAAATTGCTTGATAGATGCTAGAATTGGTTGTGCATGCCTTGTCACATACTTCATTTGTCATCTTATTGTGTGAGCATGCTGGTTGCATATTTTACTCATTCGAGGACATCCACTTGTTGTTTTGATTGTTCGTCCTTATTTCTTTTTGCCAAGTGGATGGACAAGAATGCCTAAGAACCTCCTCTAGCTATCTATGCTTTTCTCGTCTCAAACTCTATTCATGCTGCATCACAAAATTTGATCAAGTCAGATTCGAACCACTCTGTGTGAGGAGCGCTCGGAGTCCCCGATTCGTCATAGACTTAAACTTCCAAAACCTCTTTATGATTCTCGGTCTGACCGATACTCCACTTTCGGTCCTACCGAGATCATTAAGTTGATCTAGGTTTTCGATCTCGGTGCAACCGATTTGAACCTTTCGGTCACACCGAGTTTCAGTAACTGCACGTAGTTATGAATC
This sequence comes from Triticum urartu, assembly GCF_003073215.2. Classification (NCBI taxonomy): domain Eukaryota; kingdom Viridiplantae; phylum Streptophyta; class Magnoliopsida; order Poales; family Poaceae; genus Triticum; species Triticum urartu. The sequence continues at coordinate 50,667,652 of NC_053023.1, forward strand.
TCGGTGCCACCGAGTCATTCCACTCGGTCACACCGACAGGGTCGGGCTATATATAGTCACGGGCAAAATTTTGGAAATTTCTCCGAACCCCTTCGCCCGCGCGATAGCCTGCTCTGCCCTCGTGGTCTCCGGATCGTCTTCTCGCCGCCAGCAACCTCCAGTCGCTGGTCTCCGTCGCCGTCAACGGGAATTCTGCCCCGCCGTTGCCGCCGTAGCAAGTCTCCGCCGAACTAGGGTATGGACTTGATCACAGTGCTATTCCCCGTCCAATTCCTAGCACATTGTGTTCTTCATGATTCTTGCCACGATTGAAACACTCCTATCCAGTCAAAACGCCCGTAGATTAGGTTTGATTCGAAAATTTTAGGGTTAGGTTTCCGCCGAAACCATCTCGGACCCACCGAGTTGAAAAACTCGGTCCCACCGATTTGGCTCTTGCCATTGCACAAGTGAGACTCGGTCTGACCGAGAATTACTTATCGGTGTGACCGATTTTTGAACTCAGTGAAACCCTAGCAGTCTCGGTGCCACCGAACTGTGACTCGGTCCTACCGAGTTCACTAGTTTAGGTTCCAAAACTGCTTCGGTATCACCGAGTTTGAAAATCGGTAGATCCGAGATGATTTCAGTGGGAAACTAAAACTAAGTTTTTGGATCATTCTTTTGCAAAAATCTCTGCATTTTGTGATGCTCATCCCACTCTACCTCTTCTATAAACTATTCACAGGGTTAGCAGTCAGTTTGCAGCATGTCAGACCAGAGTGATAGCCAGAATCTGTCAGAACAACAAGTGGTGATGAGTGAGGGCACTAGTCCCTCCAGTTCATCTGATGAAGACAGCAGTAGCACTCCTAGTAACTTGCCAAAGGCTGCCACGAGACAAAGGAAGAAGAGGACTTCAGATTCTGAAGATGAGACTATGTGCAGAGAAGAGGCCACTTCCAGAGAGTTGGAGCCAGCTCAAGCACTAAGCCAGCCTGAATCAAAAAGGCCAGCAGCAGCAGCCCATGTCAAAGGCAAGAGCCTCAACTTGAGAAGCCCACTCCCCAAGAGCCAGTGCAGCTGAGGCAAGAAAAGAAAGGAAAGGGTGAGAGACTGTGGCTAGGGTGCTGGCAAAGCTTCCATCATGAAGAGGAAGAAGAGAAGAGAGAGCAGCTGCACCAGCGCCCAAGCACCCAGCTTATGGGAGATGCCATAAAATCAGGGGGAGCTGCTTCCAAGGCCAAGTCAGCTCCAAAGCTAAAGCCCAAGATCCCAGACCACAACGATGCTCATCCTGTGGCTGAGGACATGAAGCTCAGGAGAGATTCAGGGCTGAGGAAATGGAGAGAAGCAGACCCATATGCTTCAAGGAGAAGGACTGCCGTGGACTACAGGTTTCACACCAAGGAGCAGCAGGATTTCTATGAGACTGTGCTGTTAGATAAGAAGCCCATTGTCTGTGATATGCGTTGGGTTGATTGGACATACATCAAGGACAAATGAGGAGCACTATCCTGGAGTGCAAGACAGCTTCATAGCTTGTGGAGTAGCTGACTTTGTTGGGCAGAAGCTCACAAAGTGGAACGAGGAGCTATCATGCAGTTCTACTCCACGGCTCACTTTTATCCAGATGGGAGGATCACATGGATGTCTGAGGGTACAAGGTACCAATCTACAGTGGCTGAGTGGGCACAGATCATTAATGCCCCAGAGGAGCAAGATGAAGACTTGGATATCTATGCCAAGAAGAAGATGGACCACAACTCCATTCCAATATGTACAAGGAAATTCCCAATGAAGCTCTTGACACCTTCAAGTTTGGCTCTGTGCATTACCTCTGTCAGGACTGCCGACGATCAATGGATACTAAGGCACACCTTTACTGCCCAAGTCTGGAGATCACAAGATGATCAGAGCCATGCTATCACTTGCTACTGTTTGATGTGCCTCAGAATTCAAGGTGATGAGCCTCATAGTGGAAACGATCAAAGAGGACTGCAGCAGATCAGAAAGGAGTTGCGGATATGCCCCTCAGATTTCAGGAGCTCATCAACTCCAAGATGGGCACGGGCATTATCTATTGGATAAGGAACATTTGCCATCCGTCCAGATTTGAAGGATAACCAAGTGGTCATGACTGAGACGAGCCATCATCTGCCAAGCATTTGCAAAGAAGGAGAAGGCGAGGAGGAGAAAGCTGCCAATGCCTACTCAGAGAGGCATCTGAATACCTTCTTGAAGACCAAACAAGAGCAGCTTTGGTTACTTTGATTGCATCCACGCTGAGGATGAGCAAGTCTGGCCACCTCACTCAGAATCAGCAGAGCCTAGAGAGGTCATGAGGAAGAAGTTCTATGACTTGGATGTCAGGGAACGAAAGTTCAGTCTGCAGGTTGGGGAGCAGCTCCAGGAGGACATGCAGGAGAGGAGAGGCAGACTACTACTCATGCCTTTTCCAGAGTGCCAAGAGGCCCGAGGTCATCTGCCGTGCCAGTTGCTGACACAAGAGCCACCACTTCAACACCAGCTACAGCCTCAGCTCCAGCATCTACTTCAGCTCCAACTCCAGCGACTACTTCAGCATCTACGAAGCCTTCGTCCTTGGAGTGATCGGACTCCACCACCACCTGAAGATCAAGCCTGAGCGTCGATCTAGTGCTATGCATTTTCTAGGAACTTTTTGGTAACTTGTTGCCAAAGGGGGAGAAGATGTATAGATCATAGGCTTCGAGAGAGAGAGTGTTGCTTTTCTCTCTTGCTTTATTTGGTGGTTTTCGAACCTTGTTTGCTTTTGAGTGCTTGATACTATGTCATTATTTGTGAGACATTGATGATCATGTGTTTGATCATAAGCTACACTTAATGCTTGCTTAATATTATCTTATCTATCTTGTGTGATCATCATTATTCTTGGTGATGAGTGCATGTATTTCATTCTTATCATTTTAGCGCTCCACCAAGATGTATGTGACATGGAAGTAACCCATGACTCTACTCTTTGTGCATTTTCAGTCCAAAGCAAATTTTAAAATATGCACAAATTTAAAGGGAGCTCTTACTTATCACATACTTCTCAAAGCGACGATATATTCATGATTATTATCTTTTGTCGAAGCTTTGATCTTATATGTTGTCATCAATTACCAAAAAGGGGGAGATTGAAAGTGCAACTATCCCTAGGTGGTTTTGGTAATTCCTAACAACATATAGCTCATTGAGCTAATGCTATTCCAAGATGATTATTTCAGGAAAGCTCATGATTGGCATGGCATGGATGTGAAAGTGGAACCCTCAAAATGCTAAGGACAAAGGATTGGCTCAAGCTCAAAAGCTCAAGACTCTTCATTTTATATTTTAGTGATCCAAGATCACATTGAGTCTTTAGGAAAAGCCAATACTATCAAGGAGGGATGAGGTGTTGCTTAATGAGCCTCTTGCTTCATGTGCTTAGTGATATGCTCCAAAACCCTCAACTACTTTCCCATATCCACATATGACCTAAACCCTAAGCCAAACTCGGTCCTACCGATTCTTTCTATCCGGCGCCACCGAGTTTCACTTGTCATAAGCCACTGCCAAACCCTAGCAATTCGGTTCTACCAATAGGGATCTCGGTCTCACCGAGATGGGATTGCAAACTCTCTGTTTCCCTTTCGTAACTTTTCGGTCTCACCGAAAGAGCGGATCGGTCCCACCGAGATTGCAATGTAAATTCAGTGTTTCCTTTTTGTAACCTTTCGGTCTCACCGAAAGAGCAAATCGGTCCCACCGAGTTTGCCTGACCAACTCTCTGGTTAGCTAATTACCAAAATCGGTCTCACCGAGTTTGTGTAATCGGTCTCACCGAGATTACGTTATGCCCAAACCCTAACCATATCGGTCCTACCGAGTTGCATGTCAGTCCCACCGAAAATCTCTAACGGTCACTAGGTTTACCTTTTCGGTCCGACCGAGTTTGTTGATTCGGTCCCACCGAGATTGGAAAACTGTGTGTAACGGTTGGATTTTGTGTGGAGGCTATATATACCCCTCCACCTCCTCTTCATTCGAGGAGAGAGCCATCAGAACACATACACAATTCCAACTCATATGTTCTGAGAGAGAACCACCTACTCATGTGTTGAGACCAAGATATTCCATTCCTACCATATGAATCTTGATCTCTAGCCTTCCTCAAGTTGCTTTCCACTCAAATCTTCTTTCCACAAAATCCAAATCCTATGAGAGAGAGTTGAGTGTTAGGGAGACTATCATTTGAAGCACAAGAGCAAGGAGTTCATTACCTACACACCATTTGTTACTTCTTGGAGAGTGGTGTCTCCTAGATTGGCTAGGTGTCACTTGGGAGCCTCCGACAAGATTGTGGAGTTGAACCAAGGAGTTTGTAAGGGCAAGGAGATCGCCTACTTTGTGAAGATCTACCGCTAGTGAGGCAAGTCCTTCGTGGGCGATGGCCATGGTGGGATAGACAAGGTTGCTACTTCATGGACCCTTTGTGGGTGGTTGCTTCTTCGTGGACCCTTCGTGGGTGGAGCCCTTCGTGGACTCGCGCAACTGTTACCCTTCGTGGGTGGAGCCCTCCGTGGACTCGCGCAACCGTTACCCTTCGTGGGTTGAAGTCTCCATCAACGTGGATGTAGGATAGCACCACCTATCCGAACCACGGGAAAAACATCCGTGTCTCCAATTCCGTTTGAATTCTCCAAACCCTTCCCTTTACATTCTTGCAAGTTGCATGCTTTACTTTCCGCTGCCAATATACTCTTTGCATGCTTGCTTGAATTGTGTGATGATTGCTTGACTTGTCCTACAATAGCTAAAATCTGCCAAGAACTAAAATTGGGAAAAGGTTAAGTTTTTATTTGGTCAAGTAGTCTAATCACCCCCCCTCTAGACATACTTTCGATCCTACAGGATGGAATATGTATGAAAAAAAAGGACGGCGTGACATATTGACATGTATGATGTATAAAGTGTAAACCAAGCACAAGGTGCTTGAATTTGTTAGAATCGATGCAATCTAGAAACCATATGAAAGATGAAACCAATATCACTCTGCCAAATTAAAAGGGTGCCCTAACAAATGTATTTGACCAAATTAGAAGCAATACATGGCAATAGGCTAGAAATAATATGCAATATGCAACGAATAAAGGTGACTCATCATAAGTAATTGATGCAGGATACAGAAGAGAGGTAGTTTCTTGTAAGAACAAGGTTAACACATAGATGTAGTGTGTACCAAAAATAGGAAGGCATGTCATATTCACAGGTATAGTGTGTAAACTAAGTAGATGCAATTTACCCTAATTAGAAGCATTACAAGCTAGACACCGTATGGAACATGCAACCACATATCACACTACTAAGTTAGAGCAAGCACCTGTGATGGTGGTGTATGCGAAGTGCGGTCTTCAGGCACAGAGCTACGTTCAATATCTTCATTTAGGCTTGTTGTTTCTTCAGAATCATGTGGAGAGGATGAAATTGCATTCTTTATAAGAGTATTGCGTCTCATATTTACCCACGCGTGTGACTGTCTCATCATAAGCGATAGACGCAGGATACAAGAGAACAGTAGTTTGATGTAAGAACATGGTGTGATAGGCAGATGTAGTATGTACCAAAAACAGGAAGGCATGTCATATTCACATGTATAATGTGTAAGCTAAGGAGATGCAATTTAACAAATTAGGAGCATTGATGAGGGATACACAAGAAAATTAGTTTGATGTAAGAAGATGGTTAATAGAAAGACGTAGTATGTACCAAAAATAGGAAGGCATGTCATATTCACAGGTATAATGTGTTAACTAAGCAGATGCAATTTACCCTAATTAGAAGCATTACAAGGTAGACACCATATGCAACATGCAACCACATATCACACTGCCAAGTAAGAGCAAGCACCTGCGATGGTGGTGTGGGGGAATTGCGGTGCTCAACTAGAGAGCTACGTTGACTATCTTCATTTAGCCTTGCTATTTCTTGAGAATCATGTGGGGAGGATGACACTGCACTCTTTAAACGAGTAGGGCGTCTCACGGTAACCCACTCGGGTGACTGTCTCATCATAAGTGATTGACGAGGGATACAAAAGAGCATTAGTTTGATGTACGAACATGGTTAATAGACATATGTAGTATGTATCAAGAACAGGAAGGCATGTCATTATCAAAGGTATAATGTGTAAAGTAAGCATATGCAATTTAACCAAATTAGAAGCAATACAAGCTAGACACCATATGCAACATGCAACCACATTTGACAGCGCGAAGTTAAAGCAAGCACCTGGGATGGTTTTGTGTGGCAATTGAGATCATCAACTGCAGAGCTACGTTTACTGTCTCCAACTGCTGACACTGCATCCATTAGAGCGCTAAAACGCTTAGTGCTTATCTTCGAATTACACTGGAGCGAATTCTGTCTTTTCTTTTCTGCATTCATCAACACTGCATCAGAGTCTGAAATACCCATGCATAAAAAACAATAGTGTGAGTATGAGTGAAGTGTGTGCACAATTAGTACAGTGTAAAGGTAGCAGATAGCAGGTCGGTGAGAAATAAATGACGGGAGACATATGATAGCTCTACAACATGCATGGCACACTAAATTACTACAAGATTCTATGAAAATAACAGTCGACTGAAAGCAAATAGGTCAGTCCATTTTTTCTGCACCTTCCGATGTACAAAGAACGGGCAGATCGCCTTCATCTACCTCCAGCCAGTCAGTGTTGATGATCTTCCTCGAAACGCCAGCGACCACCAGCCCAGTATTCCTCCCCTGCCTGCGCCCTCCCCTCAACCTCGCCGCACCGCTGTGCTTGGCACCACCCCCAGCCATCCATTCAAGCCCCGCCGACCTCCAGATCGGGCGCAAGCAGCTCCTGCGCCCCACACCCCTATAATAGGCACCGATGCACCGCTTCCTCGAGGAATAGGCGGACTAGGTGCTCCGCGTGCCTAAGCGGGTGCTGCTTCTTTTAATTGCGGTTCGACTGACCCTGAATTGAAATCCAGGTGGGCTACTGACCTCTAGCAAAGATGAAATAGTAAAAGGGAGGAAACCTTGTGCATTTAGTATCACGAAGAAGATGCAGTAAGAAGCGCTCAACTAGTTTCTTTCGTGGGATGAATACGGTGTGAGCGGAGACGTAAGATTTGCACGAATAAGGGAAGAGGAGTACCTCTTTCTGCTGGCAGTGGTGTGTTCTCCTTCTGTTTTTCCGATGATCTTCTTGTTGTTCGCCGGAAACCAGAAGTTGTGGGGGACGGTGCAGCCTTGGGAGAACCCATGGCCAAGTTGTTGAGTGTGGTGCGGTGGCCGTCTGTCGGTGGCGGAGAAGCAGATCCGAGGCGGCGAACGATGGCATAGCGGGAACAGCTCCGGTGCGGTGGACGGTTGCGACATTGGAGCTGCAGTAGTGAGGCGCAGGACGGCGTGGTCAGAGTGGTCCTGGTACGGCGCACGTCGGCGTCGGCGTCATGGAGGCAGCTTTGCCTCGGCTTCACTACTAAGTCCTTAAGGGCGTTGCGGTTGTGGTTGCGTAGAACGACGACGTCGGGGTACCGGCTCCGGCATGATGGAGGAGGGCGGCAGTGGATTGGCCGCTATGGGGTGGAGGACAGAGGAGGCTGGGGTTTCGCGGCTGGTGGATAGGGCGTTTTCGCACCCACGGAGTATGAATGGGGAAACGGAGGGAGGCGGGGAACTAAGGGGGAACAATGTTTCGGTTTGAGAAGCGCTTGTTCGAAATTTGGGGAAAGTTACAAACTTTGCCCCCATCTAAAATTTCGGACATATTGCGGGTTGGGGGTAGGACAGTCATGTCAGGTGTCCCAAATGTGGGCGGGATAGATTTCGGCCGAGCGCATGGGTAGGCGCCCACGGCATATGAATGCTTCTCGGAGGTGGTTGAGACTGGCGTCTTGGTGAAGTTACAAACCTACCCCGGTTTAGACCTTTGGACATCGGGCCGATAGGCTACACGGGCCAGAGTCAAGACAGTAATTTTCTACCACCAAAACATTAGTCTCGCGCGGCTTCGGGTGACTAGAGGTCTATTTGGCGCTTCGTTCAATATTTGGGAGCAGAAGCATTAACGTTTTCGGTTCTCTTGAATTAAACTTTCAGGATTTGTCAAACTTCACAAATCTTTACTCTTGAAAATCCTAAAGCTACGATTGTTTTGGAATGGAGGGGGTACATTTGAATATATATTGTACACGAGTATATATTAAAAAATATGCAACTTACCTCAGTTCATGCATGGTTCCAGATATAATCTCCTTGGTTGCAAAAAAAAGTTAGATATGCGTATGAATATATATAGCATGTTCAAACTCACAACAAAGATTGATGCCCCCTTTTACATCTGATTTACAAATGCCATTATCTCGGGTTCAAATAGATGAATGCACTTCCTATGAATTTGAATCTTCGAAACCCCCTTTATGTTGAATTCGACATGTATTCTATTTCGTAGCTAGCAATTTGGAATGTATCCATGCAAATGACAAATGTATAAAGTGCTTCACACTAACAACATGGAGTGCACTAATTAATGTTTATATATGAATTGCAAAAGCATCCATTGCCTGTATTTCAAACCGCTCTCACTCTATGGATCGATAATATGAAATAAACACATGCACAT